>NC_143520.1:3396428-3564642 GCF_031878675.1 Megascapheus bottae | reverse complement strand
GAAGAGAGAAGAGCTTGATTGTATAAGATTTATAAGGCTCAGATAGTACTTGATGTAATACCACAATAAGGGATCCATATCACATTTTTATTCATCTATTTGTCTAACCCATAAAATGTATATTACCAGAGGAAAACTAATACAAAGTATGGGCTTTGGTAGAGCATGGTAAGTCCAAGTATTTTTATTTATACTCTGGTGTGGGATAACAATAGTGGGGGAAGCTATGAATGTGTTGCAGGGGAAGACAGGGGACCCTACTTTTTTTTCCCATTTGCTATGAATCTAAAACTAATTCAAAAAGCCAATGTTTAAACTTTGTGTAAACAAAGTTCCTTCCAGAGAGGGACATTAATTATTCTCATTTATTTGAAAGCAATTTATATGACAAAACCTTCCTCAGTGCTGATGTACATACAAATAAACAATCAGGAGAGGCTGCTGCTGTTACCATTTTTGGGTGGGTCAAGAATCATCTTTACCTAACACTGTGAGTGCTTGTTTGATGTACTCTACAACTCTCTCACTGTACTCCCAACCACAACTATTCAAACAATCTTCTCATCAGAGATTCTACATGACTGACCACACGTGTTAGAAAGATGTGTGTGCACATCTAATTTGCTCTGAACTCCCTGCTAGTAAACAAGTAGATGTTCAGAGAACACCTGCAATGCTGTATGTAAGGTTCCCAGGAACATTGTATTTAGCATTACAAATTGGCTGTCTAATAGAATTAAGAAGGGAAAATACATCTCAGATCCCTGATACATTGTGAATAATTGACCAGCCACACAGGTGCGTAAGATTCAGATGAAGTTATATATATATATATATAATTTATTAACATTGATTTTTACATTATATTTTAAATGACGTGTTTAACAAACAAGTATTCAAGAAGGGAATCTCTATATTTAATCACTGGCACTTAGATTTTAGAACATAATCAAAATTAGGCTGAGGGCTTGTATATCATAGATACATATTAATCTATGTAATATAACATGTCTATACATAAGTTTTTATGTCTATGTAGTTGTGTTTGTATTTCCAGTACCATGTCCATAGCATTGGGTATGCAACTATTTCAGTCCTCGCTCTTGTACCCTATGGATTTAATAGCCATATAGTAAGGATACCATACGCCTTTTGTTCCTTAGTCTTGACTTGTCTCACTCAACATGATTCGCTCTAGATTCATCCACTTTCCAGCAAATGCCATTACTTTATCTTGTCAGATGAAGTTTTTTGTTTGTTTTGCTTTCTTTTCTTTTGGAGAATATTTACTATTAAAAGATTTGGAAGAGGCTCACACTTGTAATCCATGGAGGCTGAGATCTGAGGACAAGATTCAAAGCCAGCCCAGGCACAAAACGACCTGAGACCCTTTTTTCCATATATTTTTATTATAATTAATAAAAGGGTTATATTACATTCACCAGATGGAAGGTGGATTACTTCACATACATTGATACCCTTTCTCATGTCTTGGTACCCATTTCCCTCCCCCTCACTCCCACCGCTCATCGTTTTCCCCCTTCCCTATCCAATTTCAAATAACCAAATACAAATATATCCGATATATCAGATAACAAGGTAAAATACTGTAACAATATGAGATACCCAAGGGACAGCAAGGGGGATGAGAGACAGCATAGTACATTAAGGACAACAATCACTCATTATATGGCTTTTGTTTCTATATCCTAGAGGTCCTTTCATTTAGCATCATACTGTATGGCCTATGTATCTAGGTTTTGCTCTATTGCAAATCTCTGCTATGAGAGCTGAAGGTTTCAACTGATTATGACAAATGAGGAAACCATTGAGCCTATGTTCCTTTGAGTCTGGCTTACTTTACTTAATATGATTTTTTCTAAGTCTTTCCATTTCCTAACAAATGGGGCAATGTCATTCTGACAGCAGCGTAGAATTCCATTGTGTACAAATACCACATCTTGTTGATCCACTCATCAACTGAGGGACATCTGGGTTGGTTCCATATTTTTGCTAAGGTGAATAGTGCTGCAATGAATATCATTGTGCTAGTGGATTTAGTATATCCTTGATTCTGGAAAATTGGGTAAATGCCTAGTAGTGGAATTGCTGGGTCATAGGGGAGCTCTATGTTTAGTCTTTTGAGGCACTGCCATACTGCTTTCCTTAGTGGTTGAATGAGTTTGCACTCCCACCAACAGTGTAGTAGTGATCCCTCCTGGCCACATCCCCTCCAGCATCTGTTGTTATTAGTTTTCTTGATCCTGGCCATTCTAACTGGAGTGAGGTGGAATCTTAGAGTTGTTTTGATTTGCATTTCTTTTATGGCCAGAGATGTCGAGCATTTCTTCATGTGTCTATAGGCCATTTTTGTTTCTTCTTCAGAGAAGACTCTCTTTAAGTCTTTGGCCCATCTTTTTTTTTAATTAAAGAATTTATTATTGTTGATTTTTACATCAGATTTTTTTCTTTTTTTTATTGTAATTAGTAAAAGGGTTACATGATATTTGCCAGATAGAAGGTGCATTAATTCACATACATTGATACCCTTTCACACATCTTGGTACCCATTTCCCTCCCCCCCCACACCCCCCACCCGTCTGGGTTTTCCCCACTTCCCTATCAAATTTCAAATATCCAAATACAAATAAATTCAATATATCAGATAACAAAGTGAGATACTATAACAATATGAGATAACCAAGGGACAGCAAAGGAGATGAGAGACAACATAGTACATTAAGGACAACAATCATTCATTATATGGCTTTTGTTTCAATATCCTGGAGGTCCTTTCAATTAGCTTCATACTATATGGCCTTATTACATCAGATTGTAAATGACAAGTTTAATAAACAAGTGTTCAATAAGGGAATATCTATTTACAATCACTGGGACTTAGTATTTAGAACTTAATCATAATTAGGCTAAGGGTTTGTATGTCATAGAAATATATTAATTTATGGAATAAAACATTATGTCTATAGAGTCATAGGTTTTTATGTCTATATAGTTATGTTTATATTTCCATTACCATGTCCATAGCATTGGGTATGCAGTTACTGAGTCCTCGCTCTTGTACTCTTTGGATTTAATAGCCACATATTAAGGATACCATGCGCCTTTTGTTCCTGAGGTCTTGACTTGTCTCACTCAACATGATTCATCCATTTCCCTGTGAATGCCATTATTTTATCTTGTCTGTTGGCTATGTAGAATTCCATTGTATATATATATATATATATATATATATATATATATATCACATTTTCTGTATCCATTCATCTGCAGTAGGGCATCTGGATTGTTTCCATCGCCTGGCTATTGTGAATAGTGCAGAGATGAACACAGCTGAGCAGGTGTCCTTATCGTATCTTGGATTATGATGTTCAGGGTAGATGTCCAGAAGTGGTATGGAGAGATTGTAGGGAAGGTCTATTTTTAGTTCAAGAAACCTCCACACTGCTTTCCAGAGTGGCTGAACTAGTTTACATTCTCACCAGCAGTGTAGTAGAGTTCCTTTATCTCCACAACCCTGCCAGCAACTGTCATTGTGAATTCAAAATCTTGGCCATTCTTGTTGGGGTAAGGTGGTATCTTAGGGTTGTTTTTATTTGCATTTCCTTTATGACCATGGATGATGAACATTTTCTCATATGCTTTTCTGCCATTTTAATCTCTTCTGATACGTTTCTCTTTAGTTCCCTTGCCCATTTAGTGAATGGTTTATTGGGCTTGTGGGGGAATAGTTTCTTGAGTTCCCTGTAGATATTGGATATTAAGCATTTGTCAGATGTATTGTTGGTGAATATCTTTTCCCAGTTTGTTGGTTGTCTCTCTACTTTTGCGACTATGTTTTTATTTTTAGGTAATCCCATTTATCGAGTCTCTTTCCAATCTGTTGTGACCCTGGGATTCTGTTCAGGAATCTTTTGCCTGTGCCTATGAGTTCCAGTGTCACTCCTACTTTATCATGTAGCAGTTTCATGGTTTCCGGTCTGACGTTGAGGTCATTGATCCACGTTGAGTTAATGCTTGTGCATGATGAAAGGCTAGGGTCAATTTTTAGTTTTCTGCATGTGGCTGCCCAGTTTTGCCAGCACCAATAATTGAATAGACTGTGTTAGTTCCACTGTATATCTTTGGCTCCTTTGTCAAATACAAGTTGCCTATAGGTATGTGGTTCTATTTCTGGGTCTTCTATTGCCTTTGGCCCATCTTTTAATGGGATGGTTGTTACTTTGGAGATTAGTTTTGGAGTGATTCAATTTTTTGAGTTGTTGATATATTTTAGATATGAGGCCTTTGTCCGTTGTATGGTTGGCGAAGATCTTCTCCCATTCGGTAGGCTTCCTAATTAATTTACTAGCTATGTTCTTTTCCATACAAAAGCTCTGCAGTTTAATGCAGTCCCACTTATCCAGCCTTTCTCTGATTTGTTGTTATTCTTGGTCCTTATTAAGAAAGTTTCAACCTGTGCCAAGGAGGCCTAGTGTATCTCCTATTCCTTCTTGTAAAGTTTTCAGTGTGTAGGCTTTTACCTAGAGAAGGACCTGAGACTCTTATCTCCAATTAACCACTAGGGGAAATAGGGCTTGGCTTAAGGGTAGGGTGGTAGCCTTGAGCTGAAGAGCTCAGGGACAACTCGCAGGCCCAGGGGCACGATGGTGTCCTTGAGCTGAAAAGCTTTGGGACAGTGCCCAGGCTGAGTTCAAGCCCTATAATCCACAAAAAAAAAAAAAAAAAAGATTTGGAAGAAAAACTCTCCAGGACTCCAGGGATTTCTTGTGCTATTTCTGTTTTCCTAGAAAAAGGATTGTCCATGACATAGATTATCAAATAGAGAATAGTTTTCTAAACTCCTTATAATTTTTGTCTTCCTTTTTGGTGGGAGAGGGTTCAGTTGTGGGGCTTGAACTTTGTGCCAGGACACTTGTCCCTGAGCTTTTCAGCTCAAGGCTATCACTCTTGAGCCACAGTGCTGCTTCCTGTCCAGCTTTTTTAAAAAAATTTTATTTATTCATTTTTTTTTCTTCTATGTGTTTTTTTATTTTTTTATTTTATTTATTTTTTATTGTAATTAGTAAAAGGGTTACATGATATTTGCCAGATAGAAGGTGCATTAATTCACATATATTGATACCCTTTCACATGTCTTGGTCCCCTTTACCCTCCCCTCCCCCCGTCTTGGTTTTTCCCCCCTTCCCTATCCAATTTCAAATAACCAACTACAAATAAATCCAATATATCAGATAACAAAGTGAGATACTGTAACAATATGAGATAACCAAGGGACAGCAAAAGAGATGAGAGATAACATAGTACATTAAGGACAACAATCATTCATTATATGGCTCTACTAATAGAGCCCAAGGTTTCTACTGATTATGACTAATGAGGGAAACCATTGAGCCTAAGTTCCTTTGAGTCTGGCTTACTTCACTTAATATGATTTTTTCTAAGTCTTTCCATTTCCTAACAAATGGGGCAATGTCAATTTTTCTGACAGCAGCATAGAATTCCATTGTGTACAAATACCACAACTTGTTGATCCACTCATCAACTGAGGGACATCTAGGTTGGTTCCATATCTTTGCTATGGTGAATAATGCTGCAATGAACATTGTTGTGCTAGTGGATTTAGTATGTCCTTGTTTCTGGGTGGTTGGGTAAATGCCAAGTAGTAGAATTGCTGGGTCATAGGGGAGCTACCATACTGCTTTCCATAGTGGTTGAACGAGTTTACACTTCCACCAACAGTGTAGTAGTGATCCCTCCTGGCCACATCCCCTCCAGCATCTGTTGTTATTCGTTTTCCTGATCCTGGCCATTCTAACTGGAGTGAGGTGGAATCTTAGAGTTGTTTTGATTTGCATTTCTTTTATGACCAGAGATGTTGAGCATTTCTTCATGTGTCTATAGGCCATTCTTATTTCTTCTTCAGAGAAGACTCTCTTTAAGTCTTTGGCCCATCTTTTAATGGGATAGTTGTTACTTTGGAGATTAGTTTTGGAGTGATTCAATTTTTTGAGCTATTGATATATTTTAGATATGAGGCCTTTGTACATTGTATGGTTAGTGAAGATCTTCTCCCACTCTGTAGGCTTCCTAATTAATTTACTAGCTATGTCCTTTGCCATACAAAAGCTCTGCAGTTTAATGCAGTCCCACCTATCCAGCCTTTCTCTTATTTGCTGTGATTCTTGGTCCTTATTAAGAAAGTTTCGACCTGTGCCAAGGAGGCCTAGTGTATCTCCTATTCCTTCGTGTAAAGTTTTCAGTGTGTCAGCTTTTACCTCCAGGTCTTTGATCCATTTGGAGTTAATTCTAGTGCAGCGTGACAAAGCAGGATCCAACTATTTTGTGTGAAAGGCAAGAAGGAATGGTTTCCTCAATGAAAGAGATATATAAGGAAGATGAGATTACAAAAAGTTTATCAGAAATATGTCAAGATCCAAGATGTGAGAATGGGATTTAGATGGCATTCCATTGTTGTAGCTTGGATCTCATAGGCCCTAAAGATTATGGGCTAAAGGTCTGGGCATCAACTTCTAGCATTATTAGGAGGCAGTGGAGACTTTAAGAGAAGGGACTCAGGGGAAAGAAGTGAGGTCAACATGAACATGGCTTATAGGGATAATGAGATCCTGGCCTATCTCTTCCTTCTCTTTTTCTTTCTGAAAAGTATGAGATGAAAAAAATACAAAAAAGAAAGACCTAAGCAACTTATGGTTGATTGCATGAGTGTCACTTTTCCATGCCCAAAGCTATACTGGCTTTCTAATTCTAATACTACTGATAGAATTCCATGCTAGAATATATTGCCTAAACTTAAGTATGCATTTTTTTTCTGTTTCTTGAGGTGCAGGATAGCCTCCGGCCTGTTTCTACTGCTCTGCTGCATCTTCCACCCATTCTTGTGCTACAGTTTATTTATTCAGCCTGAGCACTGTTGTGCTAGTGTCACCAAAATGCCCAGCTGGTGTCACCAAAATGCGCAGCTTGAGTAACCAGGAAATATTGGACTCTGCAATCACCACTGACAGAGCCCAAGCAGAGACAGATTATTCTGTTTTCATTTGAGTTTTTATTTCTAGGACAAAGATATGCTTTTGTTTTTCAGTTTGTTCTCAGTTTGTTGAGTTTATACAGAAACCAAAGTGGTCATTACAATAGGTGTGGATGGGGCAAGGTTATAGATGATTCAGTGATTTTATTTAATGGTTGAATCTGATCCTCATGCCAAGTGCAAATCAGAACATTCCCTCATATTGTGATTCGTACAAGCCAGTAGTATGAAATGTTAACAAATTTCATTGTTTTCCAAATCACTCAATTAAAAAAGAAGCTGGGCGTGGTGGCTCAGGCCTAGCTACTCAGGAGGCTGAGTTCTGAGGATTGTGGGTCAAAGCCATCTCCAGCATTAAAGTCCATGAGACTTATCTCAGTTAACCACCAGAAAACCAGATT
The DNA here is from genome assembly GCF_031878675.1 of Megascapheus bottae. NCBI lineage: Eukaryota > Metazoa > Chordata > Mammalia > Rodentia > Geomyidae > Megascapheus > Megascapheus bottae. Next base: position 3,557,172 of record NC_143520.1, on the reverse strand, counting down.
TGGGGCTTGATTCAAGGATAGCCTTGAGCTGATGAGGTCAGGACTAATGCCCAGGCACAGAGTTCAAGCCTTATGACTGACAATTTTTTTTTCTTTCTCCTTTTTTATTTATAAATTAGAAATGCCTAAACCTGAATGTCTTCAACGGATGTTTCCTGCAATTGTAGCACTTTATATCATCTCTAGTGTATCAGATTGGGAACCAACTGACTAGTCCTTCAAATTTTCATCTTTTCTTTTCTTTTCTTGTGGTACTCAGGGTTGTACTCAGAGTCCTTCGCTTGCTAGGCAGGCACTCTACTCCATGATTCAGGACCTCGTTGCTTTTTGCTTCAGTTATATTTTTCACACTGGGTATTGCCTCTTTCTTGGGGCTGCATCAGACCATGATCCTATTACCTCTGCTTCCTGCAGGACAACAGTCCTATGAGAATATAGATATGTCACTGAACCCAACCCTAGTTTCCTGGCCTTGCTCATAAACATATACAAACCAATCACATTTTCTAAATGGTTCTTGTAGTGGGGTGGTTTCCCAGTTTGGTTGTTTATTTGTTGGTTGGTTGGCTTGTTTTTCTTTTGGGGTCATGGGGCTTCAACTTGGCATGGCTGCTGTCCCTGAGCTCTTCATCTCAAGGCTACAAACCTACTCCTTGAGCCAAGTCCCACTTCCTGTTTTTTAGGGGTTAATTGGAGATAAGAGTCTCAGGTCCTTTTGTACCTGAGCTGGCTTTGAACCTTGATCCTCAGATCTCAGCCTCCTGAGTAGCTAGGATTATAGGGATGAGCTACCACACCTGGCAGTTTCCTGGTTTTTTAAAAGGTAAATAAACATTTATTTGATACCTAATAGGAAATTCCTTTGATTTCATTATGGAAATCAGACAATAATAGATTTGCAATTCAATCTATTGTCTTACTCAGTGGAAGACTATAAAAATATTTTCCTTAAAAATAACACTGAAAAATCCAATCAAAATAAGTGCAAATAAATTTATAATTTTACATTTTTAACAAAAATATACTTTGAAGGTAACTAATGAAAAGAACTGCACAGTAGCTCTCTTGATTGCCTGTGTGCATGGAACCAATAGCCGTAAGCAGCAAAACCCACAGGAACCAGAGCAAGTGCTGGAAGTTCCTGGAGAGGGTGAAGTTGCAGATTGGTCTGAAGAGCTACGACCCCAGAAAGACAAGTGTTTCTCAGGCGCTGTCAGGTTAAGTCCACTCCCTGCCCCAAATTCTCCATGTGCGTGTGCGTCCTGGGAGACCAGCAGCACTAGCCTGAGGCCAAGGCTGTGATATCCCCCACATCTGGACATCAAGGCGCTGAAGAAGCTCAACAAGAACAACAAAGTGGTCAAGAAGTATGATGCCTTTCTAGTTTCAGAGAATCTGATCAAGCAGATTCCACGAATCCTGGGCCCAGACCTGAATACGGCTAGCAAGTTTCCATCTCTGCTCACACACAATGAAAACAGGTGGCCAAAGTGGGTGAGGTGAAGTGCACTATCAGGTTCCAGATGAAGAAGGTGCCGCGTCTGGCTGTTGCTGTTGGTCATGTGAAAGTGACAGATGATGAGCCTGTGTACAACATTCACTTGGCTGTCAACTTCCTGGTGTCATTGCTCAAGAAGAATTGGCAGGATGTCCAGGCACAATAATCAAGAGCACCAGGCAAGCCCCAGTGCCTGTACTAAGATGTTTAATAAATCCTAGTGTTACCATAAAAAAAGAACTGCATAGTAATATCATGATAACCAGATTAATAAAAAATCCACTTAGAGGTCTATTTGCTTTGATTCAAGATTAGATCTTATTTTCTATACATCATGCAAGAGAGTCATAATGGATTTTTCCTCTCCCTTGAAAAATAGGAAATTGTTAGAGGCAATACGTTCATTGAATCACATTTTGTCTTGTGTCTGATTAATCTTGCATACGCAAAAAAGGAAACATGTGGGATTAATTTTTATGCTACATTGATAATAACTTTAGAGAAATCACTGGCATTATTTGGGTATAATTTTAATCTCCTATTGAAAAAGACATGAAACATATTTAACAGTCTAGTAACTCATAAAATCAAGTATCATTTTGGTTCAGAGAACGTGCAGGCTCTTGGAAATTTCCTGACAAAAGAAATTAGAATGGCAATTTTTGAGGACGGGTCTGGGGAGTATTAATTCTTCTCCCATGATTATTATCTCATGATAATTATTACTTTAAGCTAGATTTCAAAGCATCATTTATCAATTTGGTACCATAATTTATCCTGCTCTGGAATAGTGTCTTCCTTGATTGGTTTAAAACATACATATTTATAAAATTGTGTTGTGGTATAATTCTACCAGTTAACAAGGCTACATTTTTAACAGAAATTAAGTTGTGTAGGAAATATTTTTTTTGCACATAGTGGATCTAATTCCATTTGTTTTGTATTCAACGTGAGCAGAAAGATGGTATCCCACCTTTCAGTAGAGGTTTGACATCCCCAGAGGCAGTTCTGAGCACAGTGCACAACTGCCTGTGGAGCTCACCAAAAGGCCAGATGTTGTGACTAGAATGTTTCAAGGTCTGGCATCTGGAGTCTTGGCAAACCCAGAAGATAGCCTTGGGTCTTGTGCAGATTGCTAACATAGGAAATATAAGAAAGCTTCACAGCAGAAATTCTAAATGATTCGGAAGATGTAAATAGGATTGTAAAAACCTTCCATATAACCCTCGATTGTTGTGAATGATTAGCTACCTATATCAATTTAAATATATAATTAATGTTATAGTAGTTGTGTAGCTTGAGATAATTTTCCATTGACTTTAAACACATTCTAAACAGAGTATCAACTGAGTTGTTTCCAGGTATCAGACAGTGCACAGCATGCCCTTTAGTAGTTAACTAACCACAGAGGGAAAGGAACTGACAGCCTGCTCTTAGGTTTCATGGATGCACAGTCTTTTGAGCCATTCTTATGCCATTTTCTATGGAATTAAGACCTGAGATATGAAATTCATATGAGTTGTAATATGAATACAAAGTGTCTTATGGATCTGAATTTATAAACATGCCACTTTTTCTAGTGGTACAAGTTGCATATAAATATGAAAAACAGTGTAACTAGTAGCCAGAACCTTGAAAAGTTATACTGTTGGCACCATGATGCTACTTCTTAGGAGTCTATGAAAAGAAATTAACAAGTTATCAACCATGGTTGATAATAATGAATGTTTATTGTGAAGGTAATTTATTATCAAATATTGATACAGAGTTCCAATACACACAATATTATATAGTATTAAAGTAATTCCAAGATCATGTAATGACACAGAAGAGGTACATACTATTTAAGCACACAAACAAGTGTTTATAAATAGAATCAAAATTTGAAAGAAAACAAAAGTCAACTAACTCCTCAAAAGTAGAAAAATAAATATATTATCAAGTGTTATCTAGATGATGGATTTGGAAGAATTCTATTTTTTCTCCATCTTTCATAGCATTTTAAATATATTTTCTAAGGATCACGTGACAAAAATTATAAAATGCTATGCAAATAGGAATTAAAGCCAGGCTTGGTGGATCATACCTGTGATCCTTGCTACTCAGGAGGCTGAGATTTTAGGATCAAGGTTCAAAGCCAGCCTGGGCACAAAAAGACCTGAGACTTATTTCCAATTAACCTCTAGAAAACAAAAAGTGGTGCTTTGCTGAAGGGTAGGGTGGTATCCTTGAGCTGAAGAGCACAGGGACAGTACACAAGCCCAGTTCAAGCCCCATTACCCCTCCCCAAGGAATTAAAACAGTACTTATAGTATCAGCAGAATGTAAATACTCCTCAATTATTTGAAAGAGAATACAATGAGAGTTCTCTACCTGTTCTTAGGATTGTCATCTAGCTTTTAAAGATTCTGCTTTTTACCAAGACTTAGTTAACAGACTCAGTGAGGAATCCTGATACTACTGTCATGCTTTGAAATAAAAATGATCTATGTTAAAAAGTTTGTACTAAAGCTCAGATACCAGCATATATATATATATATATATATATATATATATATATATATATATATATATATAGCTAGTCCTGGGCTTGAGCTCAGGGCCTGAGCACTGTCCTTGGACTTTCTCAAGGCTAGAGCTCTACCACTTGAGCCTCAGCTTCACTTCCGGCTTTTTTCTATGTATGTGGTACAGAGGAATTGAACTCAGGTCTTCATACATGCTAGGCAAGCACTCTACCACATAGAGGCCAAACTCCTGGCCCAATTTTTAATAGTATTTCAGTAATAAGTGATTTTAAAAATGAACAACAAATTTATCATGACAGTGACATCTCTCACTCCAAAACTGGTTTATTCGTTCATCCTAAATACTAATTCTAAGTTAGGTCACTTACAATTTGTTTCCCAAGAGCTGCACTGTGTTTCCTCTCTCCTTCATTTAATGAAACTTGATCACAGCATTCTTGTTGGACTTCTGTTTTTTAGTAAGAGATTTTTCAGAAGAATTTATTTGGTATTTGCAATTGATTTCTCTTCATTAGCTTTTTAGAATACCATATTATGTGCATATTAACATATTGCATTTCCTATAAATGTGACATAATATGCTTGGAATTTGATTATTTAACTATTTCTTACCTACATTTACATGCATATATAGTGTTTATAATGCCATTTGGAAGCTGTCTTACTATTTCACTTACTTGGGGTTTAATTTCTATTAACCAGATCTTTAAAAATTCCCAACAAAACTTACTGTAACATGTGTTAGATGTTCATTTAGCCATGTCTCTAAGAGGTGAGTTGGCTTTTGGCATTAGCATCAGGACTGCAATACTTTAAATCTCATCCTTTCTCATTCTGAGGAAGGCAGCATGAGCTCAGCTGGGCCCCAGGTTCTCAGCCCAGCCCTGGGCAGAAGCAGTGAATTCAGCCATAACTACAGCAGAGTCTGATCATTCTCCTGATGAAATTACACTGATCTAATTTGCACGCTGTGAAGACATTTGGCACTGGCTGGATCGGAGCATTGACATCTTCATTGGAACTAAAAGTACACTAAGAACTGACATTACGTTTCACATTCTTTTCTGCCAGGATGTGGCATTTCATCCTCTTTAAAGGCATTATTTCAAGAACATTTAATTTGGCTTTGATATGCCTGCCATTTTGCTGGGTCTACACATTGCGCCAGAAAAGCTCAGCTGTAATAAAGTTTGGCACCAACAGCCCACCCTATACCTGCACCATCCTGTGCAATTTAATTGGCATTCAGTGGGTTGATAAATGGATTGGCTTAATGAGACAATATATTTGACATATGCAAGACTCTCCTGAGGAATAGGATTCATTTTTTCACTTCACACATCAACATGTTACAGATACCAACACAGCCACCTCCAGCAGTGGTGCTCCTGCCAGTGCTTGCCTTGTACTTGCTGACCAGTGGTGCTTCTCTCCATCATCACCCTATCTACTCCCCCAGCCACAATCAAAATCTGCTTTTATAGTCTCATTGTCTTAGCTATTTCCCCAGATACAAAGACTAAGATACCCTCTTCATTTCATTTATATAGATTGGTTTTTACCTGTTGTAAAATAGTAGCAGAACTATAAAATACAAGTAATAAGGAATTTTAGTAGTTACTTCCATATGCAATCATGTAAAGAACAAAGTAGGTGCCAGACATGGCGGTTTTAAGAATGAGTTTAACCAAGAGACACCATTTTTTTACTCTTCAGATTAGCAAACATTAAAAAGAACCAAAATACTGAATGTTGGCATGGAGTGGAATGCAGGAATCCAAGTCCTCTTACTCTGCAGGTGTGATACTAAATTAATACAACTGTCCTGGAAGATGACTGGCAACATTTATCACAAGCATAAACATGGGCATAGCTTTTTAAAAAAAATTCTATTTTTTATTGTCTGGGTAATGTACAGAGGGGTTACAGTTACATTCGCTAGGTAATAGGTGCATTACTTCTCACATATTGATATCCCTTCTCATGGTTTTGTCCCCATTTCCTTCCCCCCACTCTCTCCCAATCATCTTGCTTCCCCCCATGCCCTTTCCTATTTCAAATAAACAAATAAATGTATATACAATATACCAGGCAAGAAAGTCAGAAACCTTAACAATATAAGATTAACCAAAGGGCAAAAAACAACAATCACACAAGATAAAGCTCTTGTTTCCATATCCTAGACATTCTTTCATTGAGTCTCATCCTATATGGGGGCATAGCTTTTTTTTTTTTTTTTTTTTTGCTAGTCCTGGACTGGACTTGGGCTCTGGGCATGAGTACTGTCCTTGGTTTTTTTCTTTTCCTTTTTTTTTTTCCTCATGGCTAGAGTGCTACCATTTGAGCCACAGCACCACTTTCTGGCTTTTTTTCTATGTATGTGGTACCAAGGAATAGAACCTGGGTTTTCATGCATGCTAAGCAAGCACTCTACCACTAGGCCAAACTCCAGGTCCAGGGGCATAGATTTTTATAAGCACTTTTCCTTCTGAAAATATATTCCAAGGTAATATTGTTGAGCAGAAGGTAGATAATTAATCATGGCTATCACATTCATTATAATAGGAAAAAATTAGCAATCAAGTCTATCAAAAAACATTTCTAAAAAGATCTAGAATATCTACATTCTGGATTACTAGATATTTGAAATGATAGAGTAGAAAAAATTGTCATGAAAACCTATTTCTGGTGCCCTTTGTTCTAGAAAATGATGACATTAGATTCACTGTCATTTTTGTGAAATGTTTTAAAAGATAAACTGCATGTCTCTATGAATATGAGGGGCAAATGGCAAATATCATGAGATTAATAATGCTTACCTCTTTCTGATTGGAAGAAATTCCTTGAGAAATGTAAAATGATATCTTTATTAAATTGTTAAAATAACTTAAAATGCAAATAAGCAAGTGAATAATTATAAAATAATCAAATATTTAATCAGAAATAACTACAGAGAAATTGTTACTGCAATGAAGGTAATTTATGCTCTTGTAATTCAGTACTTACATCTGTGCTAGGCTGTGTAAGTATCCAGTTGAATATCTGTCCAGGTCGATTAAATGGAATTTCTTTCCACCTCCTGTTTCCTGGGGTTTGCCAGTTAATTTGTGGTAGCAGAAAGTAAAAATTGTGGTAGTAGAAGCCTGGTTTTAGAACATGGAAACAAAACTTTTCAACTTAGCTGGGGAGTGAAGGCCCATGTCTCGGAATGCTGAGAACTGACCATCATGATTTGCAGTCCCCTGGGAAAGAAAAGTCTATGGCACACTGTTCTGCGGTGAACGTACTCAGACAGTGGAAGTGGAGGTGTAGGCAGAGTGCCATCGTTGAGTGACAAAGAAAAAATGAACTTGAGCAAGAGAGCGAGGGCCGAAATGAATGCCAAAATAGCAGCGCCTAGACCTAATCCTTACATCGTAAGAACTAGTCTCCCTTTCTCATTTTTCTTCTTTAAATACCAGCAAAGGTTTCTAGGAACAGAACATTTTACATTAGGTTCAGACATAAAAGGTTTGGGAAGGCCCAAGGGACTGGTCACCACTTTTTATGCCTGATCATGGGGATCATAGGGTCTCCATTTAAGACCGGCTCACAAGTGGTAAAGGAAAGATGGTTGGGATGGAGTGAACGTGTTTTAGGGGAAGACCAGCTCCGTAATGACCCCCTGGAGGTACGGCCAGCGTTTGCACCGAGTCCAGCGCAGCTGCAGCGCTTGCGCTTGGATGCACACCGAGCCTGACAGGCGCTGCCTCTGGCGTCCTTCCTGCCTCGGGTGCCTGGAGCAGCCCCTAAGCCACAGCTCCTCCCTTCAACCTGATGCCAGCTCGATGTGTTCCATTCTGTTCCAAAGGAAGTTCCAACACGTACATAAGCCCAAGGAAATGAAAAAATGAAACGGTGTGTGACAGTTTCTAATTACTGCATAAAAACAACATATGGAAACTTCATTGTCCATTTCATCCCTCGATATGTACCATCAAGTCAGACTTCTTTTACTCAGTCACTCCCTGGAGCATTTGAACTTGATTTACTTCTTGTGATAAAGAGGTTTTTTTTTTTTTAACCTTGTGATGAGGTAATATTGTTTTTTCTTTTCAAAAAATTTGAACTTCTTGCTGGGAGCCCATGAAACATACTGTAAACCCCTAAACTCAGGATGCTGAGATCTGGGGATCATGGCTCAAAGGTAGGGCTTGCTAGTCCTTGAGATTCTTAAGAGTTAACCAGCTAAAAGCCAAAAGTGGAGATGTGGCTCAAGTAACAGAGCAAGCCTGAGTGAAAGAGCTAGCAGACATCACTCAGTACTGAAGCCTTGAGTTCAAGTTCCAGTCCCTGCACCAAAAATATAAAATAATAAACTTCTTGATCATTTGGAAATTTTCATAGCCTCACTCTATATTTCATTTGAAATTTCTCATTATACTCTAGTAAAGTCACTGTATTTCCTAAGATTTTTCACAACCTGGAATGAACTAGTTTGTTATTCAGAAGTTTAAATTAACTTTATCTAAGTGCCTCCTTTTTAAGAAATGCTCCAATGGGCTTTTAATCACTTATAGGGAAGGCTGGGGGGTGGCTCCTCAGCACTATGTGCTCAAATATTCTAAGTACAATTGAAGAGATAGAAAGGAAAACCAAGCAGTCACAGCTAGGTGATCTAAAGGAAAGCAATAAGCAAAAGAAACATAAAAAGTTGAAGCCAACTGTTGGGTAGAGGAGACACGAATCAAGATGAAGAATTTGGCCTTTGTGTTAGCTTTACCTGTGTGATTTGAAGTCAGACATTAGTTTCTTTCTGATTTAAAAAAGGAGTTAGGCAATAAGACTTTTAAAATTCCTTTTGTGTTTCCTGCATTCTCAGACTACACTGAATGATCCATGTTTTCTTTTTTTTTTTTTTAAATGCTCAATAAATTCTGTTTATTACATAGCCATAATAACCCCTAGGAAATATCACTATACAATCATTTTTCTTTTTTCTTTTTTTTCTTTTTTTCCTTTTTTATTGTAATTAGTAAAAGGGTTACATGATATTTGCCAGATAGAAGGTGCGTTAATTCACATACATTGATACCCTTTCACATGTCTTGGTACCCGTTTCCCTCCCCCCCCCCACACCCCACACCCGTCTTGGTTTTCCCGCCTTCCCTATCAAATTTCAAATATCCAAATACAAATAAATTCAATATATTAGATAACAAAGTGAGATACTATACCAATATGAGATAACAAGGGACAGCAAAGGAGATGAGAGACAACATAGTACATTAAGGACAACAATCATTCATTATATGGCTTTTGTTTCACTATCCTGGAGGTCCTTTTAATTAGCTTCACATTATATGTCCTTATGTATCAAGATTTTGCTCTATTGCAAATCTCTGCTAGTAGAGCCCAAGGTTTCTACTGATTATGACGAATGAGGGAAACCATTGAGCCTAAGTTCCTTTGAGTCTGGCTTACTTCACTTAATATGATTTTTTCTAAGTCTTTCCATTTCCTAACAAATGGGGCGATGTCATTCTTTCTGACAGCAGCATAGAATTCCATTGTGTACAAATACCACAACTTGTTGATCCATTCATCAACTGAGGGACATCTAGGTTGGTTCCATATCTTTGCTATGGTGAATAGTGCTGCAATGAACATTGTTGTGCTAGTGGGTTTAGTATGTCCTTGTTTCTGGATGGTTGGGTAAATGCCAAGTAGTGGAATTGCTGGGTCATAGGGGAGTTCTATGTTTAGCCTTTTGAGGCACTGCCACACTGCTTTCCATAGTGGTTGGACGAGTTTGCACTCCCACCAACAGTGTAGTAGTATGATCCATGTTTTCTATGCAAGAAAAGACACTGCTTTCCAAACGTTGGGTAAAGTATAAAGTGGAGGCGAGACCACAGAAATGAGACATACATCAAGCACCCGTTTGCTAAAAGTAAAACCTTCCAATTTCTCCTCTCCTCCCCGCTGGCCACAGAAACACAGTCAGTTAATGAATCAGAAAAAAGCTGGTTACCAGATGTCCTGGCTTATTAACACGCACATTGCATTCTGTAATGGCATTCACTGAGCAAGCTGTGGAACTAAGAGATGGCAGAGGAAAACTTCTCTCAGATGGGGTCCAAAATGCGGGTGTGTTTTCGTCAATTCTGAAAATGGTTGGTGCATGGCTTCCTTTACCATATCTATAGGCATGTACCTGGTGAGAACTCACCTGGACGAAAGAGTCCTTCTCCAAGGTCGTCATATTTTCTCTCTTCCCTCTAATCTGTGTGCAGAATTATGGACACACTCTTCCATGTGGAAAAGTAAAACAACAATAACAAATTTAGAAGAAGCGATGCAAAGGAAAAGCCAATTCTGTTTGATTGGTTTTCACCATGGCTAATTTAAAGCCACCCATTGTTCAGCTTTGCAGTCTAATTTGATGTTAATATCCTGAAAGTTGTCAAATCTTGGCAAAACCTATGCATAAATTTCACAGGAAGTAGCTCACAGAAGGGGGAAAAGCAATGACTGTCATGGTTAGCCAAGCCCATTAATAGTCTGACAAGCAATAACCCAGGAGCTCTGGTCAACTGCTGCAGACATCTGTGAAACTTTTGCAATTAATATCTCTTTTGCCTCTTTGGATGAGGTGGGGAGGGATGCTGGCTGGATGAGGTATCAGCTGTGAAATAGCAGGCAACTGACTGATCATTATCAGTCCTGCCTGGAAGGGTTGGGCTACTCCTCTCCCTTGATTGACCGCTACTCTCTTTCCACAAAAGGCACAGCTTGAAGGAATGACACATTTTGGGTATGGAAATTGGTAGTCTTTAGAAAATGAGTACCAGTGGTATGCAGCCATATAAACAATACAAAATAAGGTATTTCAGTCTTGAATTCATTTCTGGTGTTTTTCTTCTATGGAACTGGGAAGAAAGAATGATAGAATGGTTTAAAATCCCTTTTCAAAATTGTACATTAAGCCTTAGTCTCACCTGTAACTTATCATATTTTCTCTTTTCCTACCTTTTCCATCCTAGTCCTACGAATAATAGCTTAAAAGTCAAATAAATGATTTAACATGTTTAGTAAGTACCCAAATAATACTGGTGGTTAAAGCATTATGAATATCATTCTTGTATATATCTATATCACATATGTACACATATTGCCAGTAGGGTTATCTGAGTTTCCAGATATACCTACTTTCTTTCCCACAGCTGTATGGCTAATGCATGTAATGAGGGCCTGACACAGAGTGGATATTCAAAGATCTATTTGTGGATGAATGGGAGTGTGAATGGATAAATGAATGTTGTCAGCAGGGTATGGCTGTACTTTTAGTCTAGCTACGCATTAGGGAACACTCTTAAAAAAGCATTGCGTGTGTGTATGTAGTTTTCTTGTGTCCCACTGATAGAAAACTCAGTGAAGAGATTGGTGACTGGCTTGAAGCAGGAACCAGAAGAGAATGGGAGGGGCCATGAGGCTGGGAGGGTCAGTGCAGATACGATATGAGTTGTCTTCTGAGCCATACCAGTGTTAGTGGAATTCATTCTGCAGGCGACTAGGAAAATGTGTGAGACTTCAACCTGAAACATAGCTACCGTTATTATGGAGGGTGGTCATTTGTGATGAGGAGGCACCAGCAGGGCAGTATTTTGCTACAGCAGCTGGTGAGGAAGTTATTTCAATAACCTCATACAAAGATAACGAGAGAGGAAAAGAATCCCTTGACTTAAAGACATCCCAAAAGTTGGAAGTGTCAGGATTTGATGACTGATTGACCTTAAGAATAAAATAGATAAACTAGGGGATGATGTATAGCTTCACAGGGATGCTGTAATGCAGCTGACATAGAAGAGAAGGAGTGAAAGGACTACAAGAACTGAGAAGTCAGCAACACAGCACATTCCCAGAAGCCGGTCCTTGGGGTATCATGAATACCTCTATATCACACTGTTAACTGTCACAGATGCCGACAAACCAAATCAGAGCAAAGCAACATCTAACTTATTCTCATCCAAGGCAAGTACAAGAAGAAAGATTTCCTTTTAAGGAATAATGATGGGGGGAAAGAGATGACATATACAAAAAATATTAGTCATGTGAACTTAAAAAGGGGCACTTATGTCTTATGACCTTTGTGTTCTGGAAGTTCCGAATTGATTAGTGAATGAAGTACTTGGTCTGTTGAATTTCTGCTTTTCTTCCCTAAATATTATAGTGACTTGCTCCAAGAGAAAATGGTATTCATAAGACACACACACACACACACACACACACACAATCATCATCATCAATCATTAGCTCATGTGTCCCTTTTCAGCCTTCTCAAGACCAAACAAGAAAGAGGAAAGTGCTGGTGTAGTCATACTGCACAGACAAATGACTGCCAGTTGTCTGCAAGGAAAAAAAAATTGCTGTCATCTTAGGACACATCAGTTTTAGAAACAATGACCCATTTGGCAGCCCCACACATTTGCCATCTCCAAATGTCTCCCAACTTTCTATGTCTTACTTTATTTAGATTTGGATTTTTCACAAATATAAATCTTGGGCAACACAAGTGCAGAATCTTACTTTCATTTAATATTACTCATTCCACTCACACTATTTTCTCTCTCCCCCTCGCCCAGTCCAGCCCTGTGTCTTCTGTTACCGACCTTTATTTCGCTGCCTTGGAGGCCTTGTCTGGACACCTCGTATCAAATGGCAGCAGTGTGGAATGTCTAATTACTTCACTGTTGAACTTGAACAGCTGTCCTAGATGGTCTATTTAACAGTGTTAGTGCTCTGGCTTTTGAAAAACATCCTTTGTTACTTGAAGGATAAGGTTTTTCTCATTAGAAAAGGTTTCTTTTTAGCCCAGCCAACATCTGATTGGTCCTGAGTAAGATTTAAAATATCAAGCTGCACTATTTCAGTTTTCATTGAATTTTATTGGCTCTATGGAGTTCTTGGGGAAGAGTTAGGTATATCCAAATTCCAGATGTTTTGCCATCATTGGATCTTTGGTTGCAAAATATACTTAATATTCTCTCCAAGTCTACTGAGGAAATAGGATAGATAGTTGTATTTTTTTCATTTTTATCTAATGGGTTGGTATGAAATGAATATGATATTTTACAACATTATTACAACAAAGAAATGACTTAATATAGCATTCAGCTTATACATGTGTAAAATTTCTCATTCGAGATCATTAGCAATAGCCAATTTAGGCAGGCACCAGTGACTCATGCCTGTAATCCTAGCTCTAGGAAAGCTAAGATTTGAATATCATAGTTCAAAGGCAGCCCATTCAGAAAAGTTAATATTCAGTCTTAATTTGTACTTTTAGTAAACATATAATTATATCAGCAGATGCATCATTTTGAAAAAGTATTACATGTAGAATGAAAATATATAGAATATACTTCATGAGACTGGATACCACTTTTTTTCTGTAAAGATGAATGAGCTACTTTATAACTTGCCAAGGGTCAACAAGGCCAAATGCTCCCAGCAAAAGAAAAAAAATCCCCATTTAGAATGGTTAAGAGGTAAAAAAAGGGGTCATTGATTTAGAAAGCATGCAATCTTCAGCTTCTCTGCTTTATTTTATGAGGAATCCTCTATGAACTTTTTATGTTTTTTATTAATATATCCAGTAAAATGGCTACCATGATAGACTAGGGAGAGGCCTAGTTCTGGAACCAGGATTAATATTTTCCACCAGGTGTGAAGATGTGCCAGAGACAACTGAAGCCTTTTGGTATTCATCCTCATTCTCAGGAGCAGATTTCTATTTGGGATAAAAAGGCAAACAACCTAAGACACCATTTTTCTTTGTCCTTTGGAGTTAAGAATAACAAAATTAAATAGACCTCTGGGTAGTCTACTTAAAGTCAGCTGACTTAGCAGAGGTATTCAATTTTTTTTATTGTATCTGTTCCTGGTGTTTGGACAGCAAATGTGATGAATGGAACTCTTTATGCCATCTGGAATTCTGAAGTAAAGTTAATGAAGGAATAAGGGCCAAAAAGGGAAAGCACCATATGGATTCCCACTGACTAACTCCAGATATCTGAGAAACTATGTACGACGCTGGGTTTCCTGATCACACGCATGGCATCCAAGGTGATAGGAAGAGGAACTTTATTTCCATTTTGCTAATACTGGAAATTTCTATATGCCTTTTAATGCTTCTCTTTGTATGAGTAGTGGAACTTGGTGAGCTTGAAAGATATGTGAGAGAACATGATAAAAATGATCAAATTACCTTTTTAATGAAAACTAATTCAAGGTGCAACATTTTTTAACAGGTTGTCTTTATTTGATTATATTTCTTATAATACACTTTACTATGTGTATATGTATAAATAGATGTACTTTTATTAATTTTGTTCCATGAACACAGAAACAACAGGAAGCTACTTTAAAGTGGCAGAACTGGGAATGAAACCACAAAGATTATGAACCGAATCATTAGATATAATACTTCCGAGTGCAGGATCTATTCACCTCTTAAATATTCTATCTTAATAGAAGAGTTTCTTTTCATCCTTTTCCCTGAGTATATTTTACATGAGCTAGAATCTTTGCAGAGTTGGATGTAGAGGTAGGAAATTCCAGTCATATCTGATCAAGATTGAAATACAGAGAACTAATGAATGGCCTCGTAGAAAGATGGCTCCTTGGGTCTAGGGTGAAGAAAGAATGCAGGCCAAGTTAGCAATGCCTAGCAACAAACTCAGTGTCACAGTACCATGGGACACCAGCCAATAATTGGCAATTGTCTCTTAAACTTTAACTCAGAGTCTCCTTGAGTGAGTTGATATGATTCCAAGGTCACTTTTGTGACCTCTGAAATCCTTGAAATATAAAATATTTTCAGAGGGCATACTCTTACTGTTTTGATTAATATTGAATAATTAATAATCCCATAAAATCTGAGAGCTTCTTGTCCATAGTTTTTATTGTTGTTAGTTTAGTCCATCATCAAAATATGCATGATGCCAGCCAGAGTAGACAAGTCTATCTCTCATTAATCCGCAAAAAGTTTGGTAGGAATCACGGATTAAGTGGTAGAGCAAAGAACCACCATGCACAAATAATGCACAATGGATGCAAAGTCCTGAATTCAAACCCTGGTATCAACTAAAACTAAATAAAACAAAAGTAGAATCAAAAAACAAGTATACATAGGGCTGAGAGTGTGGCCTAGTAGCAGGATGATTGCCTAGCATGCATGAAGCCCTGGGTTCGATTCCTTAGCACCACATACACAGAAAAAACCTGAAAGTGGTGTTGTGGCTCAAGTGGTAGAGTGCTAGTTTTGAAGAAAGCTCAAGGACAGTGCTCAGGCCCTGAGTTCAAATCCCAGGACTGCAAAAAAATATTTTTTAATATGTATATATACATGTATGTGTATTTGTGTAATTACACTTGTGTATGTATACATATATACATATGCATACATATATAAATATATATTATATAAATACAGATATTTATCTATATGCAAGAATGGACTGTTAAGTTGAATGAATCCTGATGATCAGTTAGGCTATTATACACAAAGAAGTTTTAATTTCCAGAAGTCTATAGGCACTAAATGTTATATATTTTTATCCTTAGCTTCTGTTCACTATAATAATCAGAGGGTTTGGGTTCTACCATATTTACTGCAGCACAAGGCAGATGAAGAAATCCTTCTGGTGTTCTAATAGCAGTAGGAAGTAAATCAAAATGAGTCACTGACACACTTTCATTTCTATTTCCTTTTCTTTAGCAAAGCAGGACAGATGGCCCAAGACAATATCATCAGATGGGGGAAATATCTCCACTCAGGCATCACTAAGAGAAGAACTCTGAATATTTTGATAACAAATATAGTAATCTGTGTCACAGAGGAAAATAGGCAGTTATACTGTGGAATTTCTAGTTTTTCCAACTGACCAATCATTCTCTCACTGCTAATTCCTCTTCCTGGTAGCTTTCTGCCCTTTTCTTTAAAGAACTGGTATGACTGCATATGTCTCCCTGCCTCCCTAAACTTAAAAATTCATTTTTTCAAAGGTAAGTTTCTGAAAGGAAAGTGGTTTATTAAGTTCATCTATATAAAACCTGGCATTTGGAAATCAGTTGATGAGAAAAATACTGTTCTAGCAGCTCACATATCCAGCTATTATGGTGTATATGAAAAACAGAACTCTTTGCTAACTGTAGACCAGCTGAGACTTCAGTTGCCTGCAATTCAAGTTGTCCTCTGACTACAATGAGATGAGGAAAGGGAAGAATCACTGCTAAGATTAGAGATGTGATTGGCCACTTTGGGATAATTGAGAATTGTTTCATGCAAATAATCACTGACATTACATAAAAAATAACTTTCCTAGGTTCATATCCTTCTACACTATAGTTATTAAATTTCTCTCTTCCTCATCTGCTGCTAGATATTCTCTGCTAATGTGAAACTATGTTTTTGATTAAACAGCCAAAAGTGTTCATTTATTTTGACTATTGTGCAAAATCACTTAAAATATATGTATGTATGTAGGTATATACATATATATTCATAAGCACACATACCTATTTGTACTGGAGCTGGTAAATATCATACCAAATACAGATTTCTGTATAATTGACACATTTTGAAGATCTGTACAGCCAAAGAGAGATCAGTGGGAAATGGAAGAAAGATGGTAGAATCATTAGAGGCATATGCTTAAGTTATTAACAGGTAGCTGGAACCAAAAATGTCAGATGAGACAGAACTCTATGCTCTCACCATTGTTTTGACATCTTTGTCATGCAATCTGTGTTTGTGTACCCTAATTCCATATAAGACTCACTAATGACCAAACTCTATCCTGATGGGGAGGTGGCAATCAGTATTTCTAAAACATGAACCAGTTGTATATATGCTCAGCTAGAGTAAAAACTGTGGATGTAAGTAGCCGAACATTGTCTATTGATTTATTTTTTCTAATATGGCAGATGCTTTTTCAGAATTTGGGAGACATATGTACAAAATGAATGTAATCAATTCCTGGAATACATCTTGAGTGTCAGCATTCAAAAAACATATGTATTATATGATGTTTCCTTCCTCCTTACTCACATGCAACTTAATTTAATTCAGTGTACAGGAACAGCTTTTGCCCTTATTGTTTTGCTCAAAATTACCTACTTTTTTCTTTCTCAACAATGACTTGCATGGTGTTTCATAACAATGCCTAGTATCTAAGTACTTCAACATAGCCAGGTGTCTGGTAAATGTTTTCATTCCATAATCTATATAGAATCACTCAGTTCCTGCCAGGATCAAATACAAACAAATATAATTGCAATCATCATAGCCAATGCAATTACACAGCTGCAGTTTTAAACATTATTTTTAGTTCTTTCTGCACTTTTAAATCTGGT
This sequence comes from Megascapheus bottae, assembly GCF_031878675.1. Taxonomy (NCBI): domain Eukaryota; kingdom Metazoa; phylum Chordata; class Mammalia; order Rodentia; family Geomyidae; genus Megascapheus; species Megascapheus bottae. The sequence goes on along the minus strand of NC_143520.1, from coordinate 3,539,748 downwards.
GCATATTATAGACAGCTGGAAGCTGTTTTTAAACCAACAAGTTGCCCTGGGAAGAAGAGGCAGCCTTGATGGTCCAGATCTTGTATCTAATATGGGGCATGCCTATATTCAACATTATATTACTTTCTGTCCAAGTACCAAGGCCTACTTTCAAATGCCACAATGCATAGGCTTGTTTGCTACTTCTTTTGAAGGTGTACAGGGTTAAGTTGGTATGAGCAAGAACAAAGAATTCAGAAGCTTAGTATCTCTTCCCATTTCAAAATGACTTTCAACTTGTTTCCAGTTATTGGAGATAAGTCATGGTCTTTGTTGAATTCTGGCATTGATAATATACACTCCTTCCTTCCTTCCTTCCCTCCTTCCTTCCTTCCTTCCTTCCTTCCTTCCTTCCTTCCCTCCCTCCCTCCCTCCCTCCCTCCCTCCCTCCCTCCCTCCTTCCTTCCTTCCTTCCTTCCTTCCTTCCTTCCTTCCTTCCTGTCTTCCCTCCTTCCTGTCTTCCTCCCTTTCTTCTTCACCTCCCTCTCTTCCTTTTCTTCACTTCACTCTTTCCTTCTTTGGCTCCTCTTTTCTTTCCCTTCTTTCCTTCCTTTACCTTCCTTCCAGATTTGAAGCAAGCAAGTTCCCTTTCAAGCTGCCACAAAAGAAAACAAAGCCTCCTAATTGCTTCTGTCTTTGCAGCACTCTGTCCAGTACTGGAAGTCAGGGGAGACAAGGTTTATTTGCCTAAGTTTGGAACAGGACCTGATGGAATCTAGTGAAAAGAATAAAGAAGGGAAAGCACCACATTTTATTAGGATTGCCTCCAACAGAACAGGCCACAATTAGGAAGTGAATGTTTGCCCAAGAAGAACAGAGGTGGTAAGAAGGAAAATAGAGACATTAAATAAATTAGATGCTTTAGAAAGTTGTTATCTTTATACAATAATAAATAAAACAAAATCCCAAGCAAGAGCTGACCTTGGGTTACTGAAAAGCTGTTGAATCTTAGCATCATGAACATTTTCTTGTATTACTTTCTACCATTCATAATTGTGATTCTGGGAGGGGGGTATTTTGCAAAGTTCTACTGGTATGCTGGGCTATTGTGCTTTATGGCACTATTCATGATTAATATTTATCATCATTTCCAAGTCATGAGGTACAGTTTGGAAGGCTTTAGTGCCAAGTGGCCAAGACTGTATGTGGAAGAACTTTCCAGTAGCAGATCCTGTAAATCATGGTGTATTTTCAAAGAGATCTTTATTTTCAGATGAATATAAGACCAGAGAGGCTAATAGCACAATATGAAGTACAAAGGGATGATGTAATTGAGTCATATGTTATCATAATCATCAGATTCACACAGATTTAGATGGCAAAATCGACGTAACTCACCTAATCTCATCCTACACACAAGAAATATATCACCATTCATCAGGACTCTGCACAATGGATGAACCATATGGAAACTTGCTGTTATTTGATCCTGTCCTAACCATGTATTATACTATAGTGGTCATTTATTTTCTAAAACATCATACTAGTTTTGTAACGTTCCTGGCAGCCTTGTTCCCAAAGCATTGATTCTCCCACCCATATCCCCTGGTTTGTCTCACTATGACTTCTTATCAGCTTATCAGTGATATAAATTTTCATCTTTCACTATTTCATGGCTTTGTAAGTGTGATTTCCTAGTTCCCTACACTCTTTGTCTTCCTGCCTACTGATAAACTTCCATCCTTCAAGGATTCTCATCAAATTTAATTTTAATATAGGATGGTGTACAGAGAGGTTACCGTTACATACATAAGATATTGAGTAGTGAGTCCATTTCCCCCTCTCTTATACTCCAGTTATTCTATACATTTCTGATTGTCTTACAACATTCATTGAATTCTATTCTTTATATGTCTGTGTTACTCATTATATATTATGGTGTAGAAATACTCTTTGTATTACCTTATCTTTCTTTGTATTACCCTAACTTGATCTAATGTCAATGTTTAAGAAATTGAATAAATGAATATTTTGCACTCATCCTCTCATAACCTTGAGAAAGAATGCTTTGAATAAATATATTTTCCTTTATAATAAAGTATTATATTTTAAGACTCACATGCAGTGTGTATGACCTACATTCATTTGAAATATTAAGTGCAAGTTTATAATTATGCTCATTTCATCTCGTTTTAGACTAATTTGTATACTGGTGTTTATAAATGTAAATTAAAGTCTTGTGCTATTTAGGGAAGCTGAGATTAATCCAACCCCTTGTGATCTAAAAAAGAATATCCATATTTATTATTTAAATTACATATATAATTCTGTTTATTTTAACATTTTTTCTGTGCACAGTTTTGAATCTCATTGAGTGCATGTTCATTTTCAACCTCAACTCATCTTGTAGTATTCACAGGAGTGTTTTGTTTAAAAATGCACAAAGGTATCTTATTAAATAATGTCACAAACATGAAGTTCATTATTATGCAAATACCACCCTCAGAACAGATTTGTTAATTGCAATGCATTTGCATAATTAATGAACTCCCAAATGAATTATGCCTTTGCAGATTTGGGCGCATTGTTTTAAAATAAATTATAAAATACATGTCAAAGAAGAGTGCTTTCTGGGTTCCCATAGCATTGTTTGAAAATTAATTACCAAATGCTTGTCAAATTAAAATGAGTTTGTAGTTTTTACAACGTTATTTTAAAATTAATCACAAAATAAAATGTCACTGCATTAAAGTAAACAACTTGTTATTTTCTCTAAAAAGAAACACAGAAACTAGCATTTTAACTTCAATTATGTTGTTTGGTATAGTCATTCTAGTGTTTTATTCATCTCATTTCAACTCTGCAACATAACAAAGTTGATAGTTGTTAGCATGTTAATGTTTTTGGTAAATTGAGTTCTAATTTAATTTTATTGAAGAGCTTATTTTATACTGTTGATGATTAATGCATTGACTATGAACCCAGTATGGGTTTGTTCATGATTTACTGCAGTTTCTTAAAAAAAAAGTCAATAAATTAACTGTTGTATAAATAGTATTTTTAAGGTTAATTTGATCAGAGCTTTGACTGCTGAGAGATAAAATCACTAAAAGCATACAGCTTGGATCTTTCCTGTGTTCTGAAACTTTACCTTAGTAAAATTTCTTTCAGTAGTACGAAAAAGGACTGGGTTTGTCACACACTTGCCTTCATTCTTTGGGAATTGGTTTGCATAGCCGTCCAGTGCCTCCCCAGCTCTGGAGTCTTCATCCATCTGAAATCAACAAGGAAACACCATTATCCCTAATGACATTGTCCCAAATGATTTTGAGAACAAGGGACTTGATAAAGAAAAAAGTTTCAGTAATTAGGGTTTCTCAATGAATACCTTTATAAATCATTAAATAATAAATCTATTTCATAGTACGAGAATACTGAATAACAAATACTCATTCCTTTAGGAAAAATTTTCTGTTGTGGTGGTATTTTTATTTTTGTTGTTGTTGTTGTTTAACAACCATACACACTCTTAATTCATTTTCCCTCATTAGCCTTCAAACCAACCCAACTGTCTGTGTCTGATATTCCATTTAGTCAATCCTTGACCATTGAATGGAAACCTGTGTGAAAAGGCCTTTGTTTATAAGACTAAAACTTTGCAAATTGATACCAACCTAACAATAATTCGTAAGTAAAATGATAGTTCCTTTTCCTTCTTATCCTTCATGTAATTGCCTTTCTCAACCCCCATGAGCCAGCTATTCTGTTGCTCTTTCTCTAACTGTTAAGCATAGCTATTCTTTTTGAAGTGGCAATATTTTTTTCCACTGCCTACCTGGTGTGTGTATCAGAGCCCAAGGGTGTCAGGCAGATGAATGGGTTTGACCCTTGGCCACTTCCTATTTCCATCTGACATAGAAAGGACTCAGATTTAGAAAATATTTTCCATTTAAAATCAAATAAATAGTAGCTAGTATAATTGAAGCTTTCATGCTGCATTGACACATTCTTTTGTTTAAATGTCTTCAAATACCCTGTTATAGCATTCTTTTCTCTTAACTCTACCTCATGAGCTCTCACAAATGTGAAACAATATATAAAATTCTACATGGTCAAACTATCTCACAAGTAAAATGTTTAATGGTATAATGACCACAGACTGAAAGCCTAAGTGAATTTATACAGATATAGAATCTATTATAACTATTAACTACTTCAAGAAGATGCTACTGAAATGAAAGTTCTAAGTCTAAGATTTTAATCTACACTTTATATTCTCATAGGAACTATGTTGTGTAAAAGCTTTTCCTGACTTGATTTGATTACAACGGCACATGAATAAGAATAAGAATGAGTGAAGCCACAAGTGTGTGTGTGTGTGTGTGTGTGTGTGTGTGTGTGTGTGTGTGTGTGTGTGTGTGTGTGTTGTGAGTCATGCAGCTTGAACTCTGGGCAGGCGCACTGTCCTTGAGTTCTTTGACTCAAGGTTACCTCCCTACATCCTATCCCTTCAGCCCGGGCCACTTCCCATTTTTTAGTGGTTAATTGGAGATAAGACTCTCATGTTCTTTAGTGCCCGGGCTGGCTTTGAACCTCGATCCTCAGATCTCAGCCACCTGAATAGCTAGGATTATAGGCATGAGCCACTGCACTCAGCTCAAAGCCATAATTTTTGTTGATTCAATGTAAAGCATTTATGGAACTCTGAAAGAATTCTAATGTTCTCCTGATTCAATTTCAATGATTCCTTTCAATTTAAATGTATTCATTTCTGTATTTTACTAAACAAATTCCAGAAATATAGATAGTGAAGCTATTTCATGCAGTAAATGCAAATTTAAACTTTCTTTATAATGGTTTCTGTTTCCCTCTCTATTTATTTTAAAATGTCAAATAAAAACTCTATATATTCAAGATAGTTTGGCACATATCAATACACATACAGATTGTATGACAACTAACATCAAATTAAAACATCAATCACCACTCACAGTTACAATTTGTGTATGTTTGTGTGTGTGTGTGTGCATGTGTTTGTAGATTTTGGAATACTTAAATATATTTCTTATCAAATTTTGAATAAACAACATAGTATTAATCACCTAGAGACACTACTGGCAAAGAAAATGTATATATGTACATACATATAATGTATATATACATATATATTTATATATAAAAATATTATTTAACAATAAAAGAAATACTGCCATTGGTAACAGAATGATTAAACCCAGATGACATTCTGGTAAGTGAAAAAGTAATAAATACCATATGGTCTCGTTTACAAGTAAAATGTATGAAAGTCAAACTCAGGATAGTAGAGTGCAAGCAAGGCTTCCAAGGGATCATCAATAGAAGGTATGGCACAGGCTAGTCAATGGATATAAACTTCCAGTTATAAAATGGACCTAATCTTCACATGCCTTTTTAATAAGTTCCAATGTCACTTTATACAGATTGTGTTATGTACTAGACTTAGGAAAGTGAGCTTTCCTTAGAGACCCTCTTAGGATCTATAAAATGGATTTTATTGTTTTCTCTAGAGCCTTGTAAGTACCAATTTGCTGTACAGCTAAAGAGTAGAATGGATACAATATAAAACAACCTGTTCTCTTTTTTTATTGTATTCTATTGCAAGGGTGATATATAAGAGCCACAGTTACATCCATCAGGTAGTGTATACATTACTTCTTGAATACTGATATCCCTTCCCAGGTTTTTCTCCCACTTTCTCTCACTACCTGTTTTTATTCAAAGAATTTACCCAAGAGAACTGCTCTTAATGGTATTTTGCAAAACCAAGTTATCCTCGAGTCCAAAATATCTAAAAATCATTCTCCAAATATTATTGTTCTATGTATTTGAAATCTAAACCTTCACTGCCCTTTATCTGACAATATTTGTATTATTGAGTCATGCTACTTCAAAACTGAAAGTTAAATATATGTTTTAGTCTTCATCATAAGAAGGTTTCTGTTTCTTCTAAAACAATACTTAAAATATAATTTCAAAAATACTCTTAGAAACAGTCTATGAACTAACCAATTAAAATTGTATGTTTTCCCCAAGTGAATGTTTCAGTTATATAGATATCTAGAAAGAATACTAGCCATTCAATATCTTTGACAAAAATTTGTTTTACTTATTATTTTTGATTTGTGTGAATATTTCCCCTACTTTCTGAATATTCTTTTGTGACTAAAAGATTCACAGAACTACTGAATATTTTAATTTGAAATGTGTCTTTTCTTGAGTCCAAGTTGGAATATATTGTTAACGTAAGTCCATTATAACATGCTATATCACATTTTCCAAGTTTTTTTTTTTTAAATTTGAAGTAGACATTAATCCATGTAGGCCTCTTTATAGAATATATCTGAAGGAGAAGGGCACTCAAAGAGATATAACACATCAGGATTTCCAGTAATTTATTTTAAAGAGATTGCTCTTTAATTTGAAGGGCAGGAAGATCCGTCATTCACATATGAGCAAGAAGATGAGAATCGCAATTATGACAATATACTAAGAAACTAAAGTCTCTTTCCAGTGTGGCTCTTCACTGAATCATAAATGAATAAAGGTCGTCTTTTCTCCAAGGCCACAAAAAAGGGAGAAACTGAACTTGTGGTATTTCTTTGGGTCCACATTCTGCATTGAATTTCAGTGGTATACATCTGAAGCTCTGGGGTTACTGCCATGTCAGGCAATCTCAGGAATTTTTCTGAAGATAGATCTAATTCTTGGAATTCATAGAGCTTGTCGGGCCTCTTGCTAGGACTGCTATATGACAAGAGAAGTCACTCACTTTTACTTCAAAGGCATTTTAGATATGTGACTAGTCTCATTTTTGAATATTGTTACTATCCTAAACACTGTCAGAATATATGTTCATTGTAATTAATAGAAGGGTTCCATTGTATTCACCAGATAGAAGGTGCATTACTTCACAAACATTGATACCCTTTTTTATGTCTTGGTCCTCGTTTCGCTCCCCCCACCCCACCCTACATCTTGTTTTCCCCCCAATTCAATTTAAATAACCAAATACACATATATACAATATATCAGATGACAAGGTAAAATACTGTAACAATATGAGATAACCAAGAGACAGCAAAAGAGACGAGAGATAACATAGTACATTAAGGACAACAATCACTTGTTATATAGCTTTTGTTTCTATATCCTAGAGGTCCTTTCATTTAGTGTCATACTATATGGCCTTATGTATCTAGGTTTTGCTCTATTGTAAATCTCTGCTAGGAGAGCCCAAGGTTTCTAGTGATCATGACAAATGAGGGAAACCATTGAGCCTGTGTTCCTTGAGTCTGGCTTATCACTTAATAAGATTTTTTCCTTATAAATGGAGTGATGCCATTCTTTCTGACAGCAGCATAGAATTCCATTGTGTATAAATACCGTACCTTGTTCATCCAGTAATCAACTGAAGGGTACCTGGGTTGGTTCCATATTTTTGCTAGGTAAATAGTGCTGCAATGAACATTATTGTGCTAGTGGATTTAGTATGTCCTTGTTTCTGGACGATTGGGTAAATGCCAAGTAGTGGAATTGCTGGGTCATAGGGGAGCTCTATGTTTAGTCTTTTGAGGAACTGCCATACTGCTTTCCATAGTGGTTGAATGAGTTTGTGCTCCCACCAACAGTTAGTAGTGATCCCTCCTGGCCACATCCCCACCAGCATCTGTTGTTATTAGATTTCTTGATCCTGGCCATTCTAACTGGAGTGAGGTGGAATCTTAGAGTTGTTTTGATTTGCATTTCTTTTATGACCAGAGATGTGGAGCATTTCTTCATGTGTCTATAGGCCATTTTTGTTTCTTCTTCAGAGAAGACTCTCTTTAAGTCTTTGGCCCATCTTTTAATGGGATGGTTGTTTCAAACTTTAAAACCCTGGAAAGGGAATTAAAGCAGAACTGAGGAAATGGAAAACCTCCCATGCTCCTGGATTGGAAGAATTAACATCGTGAAAATGGCAATTGAGCCAAGGGCTAAGTACAAATTCAATGCAATACTCATCAATATCCTAATGTCAGTCTTTAAAGAAATAGAAGAGGCAATTCAAAATTTCATATGGAATAATAAAAGACCCTGTATAGCAAAAACAATTCTTAGCAGAAAGAACAGCACAGGAGGAATTTCAATACCAAACTTTAGACTCTATTACAGAGATAAAGTGATCAAAACAGCTTGGTACTGGCACAAGAACAGGCTTGAAGACCAGTGGAATAGAACTGAGGATGCAGATATTAACCCACAGACCTATGGCCACCTAATCTTTGATAAGGGAGCCAAAAAAATAGAATGGAAGAAAGACAGCCTCTTCAACAAGTGGTGCTGGCAGGACTGGTTAAGCACCTGCAGAAAACTAAAGTTGGATCCTTCTTTGTCACCCTGCACTAATATTAACTCCAAAAGGATCAAAGACCTCGAGGTAAAAGTAGACACACTGAAAACTTTACAAGAAGGAATAGGAGATACACTAGGCCTCCTTGGCACAGGTTGAAACTTTCTTACTGAGGAACAAGAAACACAAAAATTCAGAGAAAGTCTGGATAAGTGGGACTGCATTAAACTGCAGAGCTTCTGTAAGGCAAAGGACATAGCTAGCAAATTAACTAGAAAGCCTACAGAATGGGAGAAGATCTTCACTAACCATGCAACGAACAAAGGCCTTATATCTAAACTATATCAACAGCTCCAAAAATTGAATCACTCCAAAACTAATCTCCAAAGAGCATGTATTCTTTTACATATATACACTATCTACTATATGCATACTGTGAGAACCTTGTATCCATGTATTAGGCAGTGATTGTTCATTCATATTTGGTGATTCTTTAAAGTGGTTTGGCTTTAACTTGGTTCCATCAACTAAAACATCAAGAGATTAGAGAAGGTACCAAATCATTTCTGTTTTAAAATCAGTCTATGAACCTCAGGCTTGTAATCATGGTCCTTTAATCACTGTGCTCTGTTGGCTTTATAAAAGGGCCATATTAAGCAGATGAAAACACGACTATGTTGGTATATTGCCAGAAATTCAAAATACTAGAGTGGCATACCTACATATATAAGATACTGGGATCCTTACAACATGACATAAACTATGCCCGTAATATTTGGAACTTCATAAAAAGTGATAAATACTAATTGTCACTCAGTTCTGTTCTCAGTGTGAAACAAAAAACAATGCAAAACAAGATTTGAAGTTCCATATGTGCTCATTTTTTCAGTGAAGGGATATGATCTCTCCAATTGCTTTCTCTGGGAATCCATAACAGCAAATGATCAACTGCTTTCAGATTGCAACCCATCTCTCAGAACTTTGTAAGAACTCTCCTGGTTATTCTATAGGCCATTGGTCTCAACATAGTTTTCTGCTGCAGACCTAGTTAAATTAAAAAATGAGACAGTACTTAGTAATCATGATTTCAAGAACTCTCCAGGCACTTTTGATGATCAATAAAGCTGATGTAGGCAATGAGAAATCCTGACTTGTTTTTCATCAGAAAAATGATATATTTGTGTGCTATTTCCTAAAATTTGACCATTTTTATTTATATACCCAAACCAGGAACCTTGGGCATGGCTAAGTATGATAGTTCATGGTTTAGAACAAATACTCTAGTTTTCTCATTTCTTTTTGGATCCTACCAAGGCCCATAATTGCTCTGCTTTATCTTAAAGAATGAAGTTTAAAGTAAAATGTATAGAAAGCAAGAATAAATTAGTAATGCAACCTTTTGTTAGAGAGTATTATTCTAAATGCAGAGCTGAAAGAGGTAACAGTACTCTGCAATATTAGCATAAGAAAAAAAATACCAATCATCAGAGCTGAGTGGACCAAGATAGGGCAATATACTGGTCACTGCAACTTTTCTTCCCTATTGGATGATATTTTTTCACTAGCATTAGCTACAATATCTGGCATGAATGCATATATGTATGTCTGTTTATGTATTGAGAATATTTATGTATCAGATTAAATTTAAATGTGTTCACTCTTCTAGAAAAGGATGAAATAATAATAGGGAAGGTATCATTCTTTATGAATTCAATATCAACTACAGAAATATTACAATAAATAATAATCTTTTCTTGCAATCATTTTATTCTTTTCAACTAAAATGACATCAGTTTCATTAACTGTAGCTCTGGCTCCTTCCCCTCTGACTTTCTGCATTTTAATATCCTTCAATCTGACTCTCAAAGATTATATTTAGATTACAATAATTTATATAATGACAGTTTTCTAAAATATATGTTTGAAAGTTGATTAAAAATCACCGATATTAAAATGATTGAAAATACATGTTTTGAAAACAGAAGACAATAAATGTGTCACTAACTAACCAGTCAAATGACTAGTTTTCTATTTAGCTTGCCCTTAAAATGGTCATAAAGTATAAGGTATTTTTATATTCTTTATTTATTATTTGACAATGCTAAAAACAAAGGGGCAAGAGTTACACCAGTTACATAAGACATTCTTTTAAATAGAATTTCATCTGAGCCCGTAGTTTGGCCTAGTGGTAGAGTGCTTGCCTAGACCTGGGTTCTATTAATTGGTACTACATACATAGAAAAAGCTGTAAGTAGTGTCTTGGCTCAAGTCGTGGAGTGCTAGCCTCGAGGAAACCAAAGGACAGTGCTCGGGCCTGAGTTCAAGCTTCGGGACTAGAAAAAAAAAAAAAGAACTTCATGTGATATGTACCTTCCTCCTCATCCAAGTGAGAAAAAGAGTTTTTTGATTACCTCCTATGACTAGGATTTAACATGCTGTATTTTTTTTGCCAGTCCTGGGCTTGAGCTCAGGGCCTGAGCACTGTCCTTGGACTTTCTCAAGGCTAGAGCTCTACCACTTGAGCCTCAGCACCACTTCTGGCTTTTTTCTATGTATGTGGGGTACCGAGGAATTGAACCCGGGTCTTCGTGCATGCTAGGCAAGCACTTTAACCACTAGGCCAAACTCCCAGCCCTGCATTTTTATTTGAATTTAATGAAGAACATCCATGTTTTAATAGACAATTTTAATGTTCAGTATACTGGATGGTACTTATTTAATGAGTCAATTATCCATGTAAAACAGCCTACTAATTTGATAGAAATGAGTTACATTCTCCCTAATTGATGTGCATACTAGGAAAAGCTGAAGAGAAATGGCCACTAAGGCCACTTACCACCTTCAACAGAGTCATTTCCCAGTCACTCCATTGAAAGCTGAAGATTCATCACAGTTCATCCCATGTAGAACCACACTTCAGAGGACTGCTTTCTCCTTGGGACTGTGATAATGCCGTTCTCTGGGAGCTTCGGCCCACTGCTCTGTCCATTATCAGGAGAGAGCTCATACGACCTACTGTAACCTATTTCCTCATCACGGTACAGCAAAATAAAATCTCAAAACTGAGACATCATATGTTAAGGATCACCTGTATTTATCACGATTCGTGCTCTTCTGCCTGAAATCTTCCCTTCCCCTTATTTTCTTCCTCTTTCCTTCCTTATTCCTATTACTTCTTCACAACTTAGAATTTTTTTTTGAGACAACAAACCCCCTTTTCCACAAACCAGGATGTATTCTTTTAAGCACCTATCACTCTATCCTTCTTTGTTATACTTCTGGCAATCAGAATTTAACAGTGGAACTCAGAAGTTTTATGTCTAAAACTCACGTAAGGGAGCAATTTTCATTAAAATAGCAGTCCTTCTAACTTCTGCCTCACTATATCTTCAGCAAGTAGTAGTGGGCTTTGAATAGAAGAACTGATAGCAGAAACCAAGCAAGTAGAGGAGACAAGAGGCAGGATCTTGCAAGTGAAACTTCAGTAGCAAAACGAGAAACACAGATCAGTGTGCTATTAACTTTTATGTGACCCAGTCCCAGTGCTCTTGGCTACATGAGCACAAAGCATTCTTGCTTAACCAGTACCTCCATGAGTAAGTCAATTATCATATTTTTATTAATGATAATGAATAGGTTCATAATTATGAGCCTTAATTCAAGGTGACCAAAATATGTTTTAGAAGTTATTACATAAAATTTCTAAAGGAAGGAGAAAATTGTGCAAACTTAATCAAAGCAACCAGAGATAAACAAGTGGCTGTGGGGGAAATGGGCACATCTAGTTTTCATAATTAATGACTGAACATTTCCAATTTGAGGTCATTCTGGTGTTTGTATGAGTAATAGAGAAATTATTCTTCAGATAGAGTGTATTGAGTATGGTAGAGAGTGTGTCTATCAGTTTGCCAGTTCAGCCAATTTGCCAGTTGCTGTGTCAGGAGTACCCTTGTTTTCTACTTTTTTATAGTCAAGAAATTCGTGTGTATAAAGTTTCTGTCAAACGAGTCACTTTTATGGGGAATTATTAGATCATTTGTTCAACTATATTCAACACATATATATATATATTATTAGCTATGTGCCAGAGGATTATGATAACTCAGTAGCAAAATCAATGTGATAAAATGAAAGTTTTCCAGATCTGACAATCATTTTTAAATATTCAATGTCTATCAGCACTGAAATACAGAAAATACAATCTCTGCTTTCAAAGAGATTACAGCCTTTGATAGAGAAGGTTTGGTAGAATGACAACCTACCTTAAAAGATAATATAGGATGTCTGACATAGTGGCTCAATCTTTCCAGATGCTAAATTGAATAGTATATGTCAGAGAAGAGACAACTTTGAACTTGATGGGAAGATTTATGAAACAGTCAAGTCTGGAAGGGTCCTCAGTGTCAAATTTAGAAAAAATAAATAAAGCAAGGAAATTGTGGAGGATTAAGATGAGACTCTGGATAGAAATCTGCTCTTGAAGTTATACACTTTCTACATGTCATTTGCTGGGTACAATAATAATCTCTGAAAAGTTCAAGAAAAATGACACTTTGGTTGATGTAGTAGCAAGAAAGTGAAAAAAATACAATAGTCCTTAAAATACAATATGTAAAGCTAACAGAATACTGATAGCCCTTTATGACCGTGTAGCAGAGGGTGATAATACTGAGCTGTTTATCAGAGAAAGCTGCCTAGAAGAGCTGTCCTTCTACTAGCCTTAAAAGATAAGAATCTGAGCAAAGGAGAAGTTGATCTGAGGGCAGTCAATGAAGAGACTGAGAAACTGGAAAATCTTCTATAGATTGCTGTAGGATGGGAACCTATCTAATGATTGATTGATTGACTTAAAAAAATTACAACTAGCCACCATTTATATTTTTATTATTCTACTATCTCCGATAAGTTATATTTTATAATGTTTGAATCACGAAATCCTAGTACAGTCACAGAATTTTATTATTTCACATTTTACTTGCACCCTAGCAGGGATTTTCTTGCTCTAAGTTTGAATATTTAGATACATTTGGAGCTGCATTCCATCACTGGATTGGATCACTGTCACCTCTAGTGCTGCTGTTGATGATGATGATGAGGAGGAGGAGGAGGAAGAGGAGGAGGAGGAGGAGGAAGAGGAGGATAAGAATTTAATGTGCATCTCCTTAAACAGTTGTTAATGTTCATGTGTCTTAACTTTCATCTGCTGCGTCAAAAGCCATACATTTTGCTGCTTCGCGCCTACCTCAGGATCTCTTAATGTAATCTGTGTTCCCAATGGCTTGTTTTGGTTTTTATTTTGATAGATATAGTATGTGTGGAAAGTGGTCTGCAAGAATAAAATCAGAGTAAAACAACCACAAAGTATAAAAGTCATGTGGAATTGCATTTTCTTTCGTCTCTTGTCTGCTTTGACAGTGGCATTAAAGAGAATTGTGTGAAGTCTCACCTCTCCTGTGGAAGGTCAACTTCAAAAGATAAAGTATGATCTCAAAATAGGATAGTTGTTCAAAAACCTTTTTCTTCAAATGAGTGAGTACATGATATATGAACAATGGTGTGAGGGTAACTTGGCCATGTGTGAAAGCATTGACTATTTTATTTGGCAGTCTCTGAGCAATTCTGTTCCTATCTGCATAACCCCACAGAGGAAGTACATCTGTCACTCAGAGACAAAGGGGATAAGTTTGATTAGAAGCTGAGGGTAAAGGAAAAGAGCCTGCTACTTGCTCCTGTCTGCTATTTCTTTGGGACTCCCTTATCCCCAGTAACCTTGGGAAAGCAAAGGAATGAGAAATGAAGGAATATAGGAAAACCCTAATTACCTTTGTCCATCTATCCATTAATTCATAAACTGCTTGTTGGGACATAATTTGACTTGAGGTTTGTCATGAGCGTTGACCATGTATAGTTTTTACATTACAGGGGGTGGTAAACATGAAATTAAGCACTATTTACCTATTTCTTTTTTATTGTATTTTATTGTCCAGATACTGTATGGAGCGGTTACAGTTACATTTGTCAGGTTGTGGGTACATTATTTTTTGAACCTTGATACCCCTTCTTATGTTTTCATTCCCTTTCCTTACGTCCCTCCACCCTACCCTTTTTCCCCCTATCCTTCCCTTCCCTATTTCAAATAAAACAATTAGTGTGTATATAGTATACCAGTATACAAATTCAGATACAGTAACCTCATGAGATTAACCGTAAGTGGGGAAAAAGAGAGAAAGATATAACTTTACATAGTACATTAAGAACAGCAAACACAAAGATAAACCTCTTGTGTCATTAACCTAGAGTTCATTTTGTTTAGTCTCATCCTGTATTACCTTATATATACAGCTTTTGAGCTATTGTGATCCTTGTTAGGAGAATCCAGAATGAGTACTAATTATTACAAATGAGGGAAACCATTGTGCCTGTGTTATTTTGAGATTGATTTAATTCACTTCATATGATTTTTTCCAAGTCTTTCCATTTCCTTACAAATGGGGCAATGTCATTCTTTCTGATGGCAGCATAGAATTCCATTGTGTATAAGTACCACATCTTCTTGATCCATTCATCTACTGAGGGGCATCTTGGTTGATTCCATATCTTGGCTATGGTAAATATTGTTGCAATGAATATTGTTGTGCTAGTAGCTTTACTATGGCCTTGCTTCTGGGCATTTGGGTGAATGCCAAGGAGTGGGATTGCTGGGTCATAGGGGAGCTCTATTAGTCTTCTGAGGAATCATCATACTGCTTTCCAGTGTGGTTGAATGCATTTACTCTCCCACTATAACAGTATAGTAGCAATCCTTCCTGGCCACATCCCTGCCTGCATCTGTTGTTAATGAATTTCTTGAGTGGAGTTTGTTAAAAAAATTTCTAGGGTGCGGTGGAATCTGAGTTGTTTTGATTTGCATTTCTTGTATGGCCAGAGATGTCCAGTATTTCTTCATGTGTCTGTAAGGCCATTTTTGTTTCTTCCAGAGCAGTCTCTCTAAGTCTTTAGCTCACCTTTTAATGGGATGGTTGTCTCTTTGAGGATATGTTTTTGAAAGATTCAGTTGTTTTAGCTGTTGGAATATTTTAGATATGAGGCCCTTGTCTGTTGTATGGCTTCTCTTATTCTTTGAGTTTTCTATTTAACTTGATAGCAATATGTCCTTTGCCATACAGAAGCTCTGCAGTTTAATGCAGTCCCATTTGTCCAAATGTTCTTTAATTTGTTGTGTTTCTGGACATTTATTAAGGAAGTTACAAAATCCACAAGTAGAAGTGCAGAATGCTTTAATGGAGAATGACTGTGGTACCATATTGTTACAGCATCCTGCTCCCCCCCAAAAAATAATAAAGCCAATGTTGCCTATAGCATAAAAATGACTATCAGAGTCCGGGAGCATGGTCTAGCATGCACCAAGTCCTGGGTTCGATTCCTCGGTACCGCATACATAGAGAAAGCTGTAAATGCTTCTGTGGCTCAAGTGAGAAAGTCCAAGGACAATGCCCAGGCCCTGAATGTAAGCTCCAGGACTGGTTAAAAAAAAATCCCAAAAAGGACTGTCAGAATAACTGGCAACTTTCTGTACTTTGTGATGATCCCAAAAGCTCTGCTCACACATTTCGGGAAAGACTCCAAAGGTTACTAAGCTTTCAAAAGTTTATCCTCAAGCTCAGCTTCCTATGCACACAGAGAGTGAGGGCTGAACTAGGGCTCTGCTTCCTGACTTAGCCATGGAGCTGTTCCCCAGCATGCACATAATGTACTTGGCATAGATTAGGAGACTTACAGATTCAAGTTCTTGAAAGAAATCTCTGTCCTATCATCAACTCAGCAGGATCCTAACTGAGCAGGTATGTTAGTGACCACACATTGAAAAGAATGCAGATTTACAGAACTATAAGAAATGACAATGGAACATAGAAAGGGCAAAGACTTCAAAATTCTCACATTATATGTGTGAAATTTTAATTTTTAATAAAATTATGAGACATTT
The DNA here is from genome assembly GCF_031878675.1 of Megascapheus bottae. NCBI lineage: Eukaryota > Metazoa > Chordata > Mammalia > Rodentia > Geomyidae > Megascapheus > Megascapheus bottae. The sequence continues at coordinate 3,523,417 of NC_143520.1, read as the reverse complement.
AAAGAAATGAGAAATTTAATTTATACACATAAAAATATGGATAATGCTCCTTGGAAAGACTTTAAAACAACTATTTTAAATGTTTTCATAAAGATCTAAAATGTTTAACTTGGTTTAAACATTGAGTATTGTAAATATATTACAAAATGTCATATAATATCTGACAAATATGTATGATACTTATGATCAATTAAATTATATTATGGCCAATTACAGTATAGTCAAATTATATTATGGTCAATTAAACTAAATTTTATGTCAATTAAAATAAATTTCAATTCACAAAAATATCTCCAAAGAACAAAAGGAAATCATGTTGAAAGAACTAAAATGCAACATGTGAATGCTGTTTTATCTAGCAGAGTATAGAATTCTTAATTGAATATACATTTCTGTCTATATACTGCTGATTTTTACAGTTTCTGATGAGAATTGGTACCTGGGATGCCTCTACCCTCAGCTTCGGCTATTCATCTTGCAGACATTTCCTTGAATCTCACCTCACTTTTCTTACAAAAAGAACTCCTTTTTGTCTTCAACCTTTAGACGTTAGATTATGATGTGTTGAGATATAGACCTTTTTTAGTTTATCATACCTGGTGTTTCTTGAACTCATTGGTTGGGTACTGCTTTTCATTAGATTTAAGTGAATTTAAACTATATTTTCTTTATATTATTTTCTGTACCTTTCTTTCTTATGGCTAGAATCTCATTAGTATGAGATTCAGTATGTTTGATATTTTTGAAAAGGTCCCTAAGCTAATGTCAAAATGTGTTCATTGTTTTTTTATGTTTTGTCTTTCATGCAGGCTGGATATTCAACTGACCATCCAGTTTCATTGATTCTCTCTTCTGACTATTCAAATCTACTATTCAGTTCTTCTGATGAATTTTTCATCTCAGTTTTACACTTTCAGATCATTACTTGGTTCTTTAAAAGAATAGCTTTCATTTTAGTGTTTTTGTGTGGTTGGATAACAATAGTAGGAGATGTGAATAGACTTATAATAAGCAAGGATATTAAATAATTTTTAAAACCCTCAAAGAAAAACCCAGTACTGGATATCTTTACTGATGAAATGTGCCAAATCATTAAAAAATTAACACCAATCTTTACAAACTCTTCCAAATAATAGGAAAGAAATACAACCCTACACCCCAAAAGACTGTCAAGGCCAGTTTTTACCTGATTTTTAGGCCATACACAGACAACATGAAGAAAACAACTACAAACTAATATTTCTTTTGAATATTAAAATTCCAAAAATACTTTCAAACCACATCCAGAAATGTGGAATATCTATTATAAATCATGATCAAATAGGATTTATTATAGACTATAATCTCTTTAATATCTGAACCTCAACTAGTATATTACATCATATTTATAGACACAGAGAAAACATTAGTCAAAACTCCAACATCCCTCTTGACAAAAACACTTAACATATCATGAAAAGTGAATCTTCATAAGTCACAAAAGCCTATTTATTTTATGAAATCAAATTTATAGTTAGTGGTGAAAAGCTGAAAATCTTTTTATCCTAAAATCAGAACTAAGGTAAGGATATTGATTCTTCCTTCTTCTATTCAACATTTTACTAGAGGTTCATAAACAGAGCAGTCAGGTAAAAATATGAAATAAATGTCATTTAGGTTGGGAAAAGGGACAAAACATCTTTCTTTGATGTTGACATTGTCTTGTACATGTATAAAACCCAAAACACTCCAGTAAAAAAATAAACAACATTCAGGGTAATGAATAATTTCAGAGGCAAGTTTTAATACTATAAGACCAATATTTGATAATCAATTATCACTCTCTACACTAGTAGCAACAATGTTAAAATTCCAATGCTTCGTGATAAATTTAAACATAACAAGCACAAATCATATGCACAAGGAACTGCTTGAACATCATTAAATGAAATTAAAGAAGGCTCTTAAAGAAGATTCCTACATCCATGGATTGAAAACTTACATTGTTAAAATGCTAATACTCCACAAATTGATGTACAGATTTACTCCAAGCCCTGTGTAAGTCCTCTCTGCTTTTTAAATTTTTTTTCAAGAACTTGACAAGCTGATGCTAAGACTTAGATAAAAGTCCAAAGCAACAAGAATAGGCAAAACACTCTTTAAATAGGTTTTACGTGGGGCCGGGAGTTTGGCCTAATGGTAGAGTGCTTGCCTAACATGCATGAAGACTCAGGTTTGATTCCTTGATACCACATACATAGGAAAAAACTAGAAGTGGTGCTGTGGCTCAAGTAGTAGCGCTCTAGCCTTGAGAAAAACCCAAGGACAGTGCTCAGGCCCTGAACTCAAGCCCAGGACTGGTAACATAATAAATAAATAAAAAGATCATACATATCCCAATTTCAAAAATTTATTATATAACAACATTGTTATTACATGGGACTGTTGTATGGTATATAACCATACACATTTCAATAAAATGAAATAGACAATCTAGGAATAAAGTATGCATTGGAGTTCAAAGAAGTGTTCAATAACTTAATTCAAAAGAAAACTTTCACTCTTCTGCGACAGCTGGATAGTTGAATTGAAAGATAAGATGTTGGAATTTTTCCTCATATCCTTAAAAAGCAAACTTAAATCATATACACAAATATAAAATGCTAAATTTGTAAGACTTAGATTCAACGTGTGTACTTTCGTAATCACAGAGTAGCCAAAAATTCCTATATATGACAAGAAACAATAAACAAATTGACACTGGACTATTGTGCTACAAAGGAAATGCTCAGGAAAAAACAAATTTCTTTACAGGAACTTAACTGATAGCTCCCAAAGGCTGGGAGGGTTAAGAAAAAATCTCTAATAAGCATAGACTAATGAAAATATTCTAGATGTATGGATGACATAGTCACAGTCTTTTACACATATGGATAATTAAATGGGATCCTTTAAACTGATGAATTTTAGCACACATGAATTGTATCTTAAATAAGGATTTATGTCTCCAACTCAATTTCTACTCTTATGGTCATAATCAGTTATTAGTAAGGAAAGGTTGGTTACATTTTCAGAGAATGCATGTTTTCATTTCTTGTTCACCCAGATCAAGCTCTTCAGTACTCCATTTACAGGAAGAAAATCCCACCACACCTAGTCACAACCTCATCATCAGCATCAAATGTGGTGCATGCAATAAAACTGAAAATCTTCTAAGTGGTTACTGATGACATTTTTGTTTGTAACCCTCCGTGGACTTCCCCTAACCTCCTGGGAAGAGGCCACATTCTCCAATGAACCATGAGACCTCTGCAATTCCAGGCCAAAGGCTTAAAATCTACACACACTCCATTAGAATAGGATTCCAGTATTGAATATTGCATTTTATTTCTTTATGAGTAGACCAAGATTTTTTTCACAATTCTGAAACTGTACATTTACTTTTACTTCTAACTAGAACAGTATGTCTTCACAAAATTTGCATAAGGGCAGTTTTGTAGGCTTTTATAATACACAAAATCACACACACACATGAATTAATAGTTCATGGATTTCCCTACTTAATAAATGAATTGCCTATTTCCTTTGACAAACATGATCATTATAGGCTCTGCCAGATATACCTCATCTTTCTACACGGTAATTTGGATTAAGAAAAACATTTAGATCTAAAGCAAAAAAGGAATTCATCTCAAGATATTCTAGTTCAGCTTATGGTGTTTGGTAGAATACAGAATTATTCTTAAGCTTATATTTAAGTTTAAATTCTCTGTCATTTATTATCTCGATTTTCAAATTTACATGTTATATCATATTTCTCTAAAACATAATATCCTACCTTAAGTATTTAGATATAAAAGTTTGCTAATTAAAATTTCTTTAAGCATAAAATCTGAATTAAATGAATTGCATTTAAAATGGAAACTTGAAATTCTTTGTGCAGATGCTCCTTTTATAAAAATAAAAATGAGTCAATGAATATTTCAAAGTTATTTTGTCTTACCTTTGATAGCATATTGAGAAACTGATCTTTGCTTTCTTCTTTAATTCACATAAGAAGCAAAGGATTATATCTATGTATATAACATTTTTCAATATGGTTAATTACTGCAGTTGAAGCTTCTTGTGTTCCCCTAATGAATTTTTAGTCTATTGTGGAGAAATGACTCTCTCAAAGGACGACCATTTATTACACCTGAGCCTTCCGGGTCTCAACTGTACCGCATGCTGCTTAATCATTTGCAATGATTTAGGAATGTTGCCACAACCACTCAATTACTTAAAGAAGGGCTCTGGATGTAATCTATATAGCAGAAAGCACATTTTTTTTGCTCACATTTTGAACTATTTTGTTAAGTAAATGAAGTCTAGAAACAACTGTGTTCTGAGCAACTTGTACACAGAAGACTATACAGGAAAACAGAAGAGGTCACCATTTTCCCTTATCCATCAAGCAGTTGTGTCATTTCCCTACATTGGAATGCAGCAATGGAGAGGACACATAACTTAGGAAATCTGATTTTCTTGCGTTTTGGTTTTGTGATCTTTGTATATTACCTGAGTCTTATGTTCTTTCTCCTAATCAAAATTATTGCTGATCATTTTTTATTATTATATTTTATTGTCAGGATAATGTATAGATGGTTGGAATTACCTTCATCAGTTAATGGGTACATTACTTCTTGAACCTTGATACCCCTTTTCATGTTTTTGCCCCCCTTGCTTCCTCCTCCCCCCTCCCAATCATCTTGTTTTCCCTCTTCCTTTCCCTATTTCAAATAAATAAACATACATACAATATACCAGGTAATGAACTACTGCTAATTTCTTAGGCATGCTCCAGTCAGTGACAGATATTTATGCAACCTACAGTAAAGGTAGAAAAAATATTTTGAGAAATGTTGCCAGTGACTTAATTCCATGCAGCTTTCTGAAGCAACCTAATGAAAAATCATCAAATAACCTAAGAGGAAAACTCATTTAAAATTATAATTGGGGCCGGGAGTTTGGCCTAGTGGTAGAGTGCTTGCCTAGCATGCATGAAGACCCGGGTTTGATTCCTCAGTACCACATACATAGAAAAAAAAGCCAGAAGTGGTGCTGAGGCTCAAGTGGTAGAGCTCTAGCCTTGAGAAAGTCCAAGGACAGTGCTCAGGCCCTGAGCTCAAACCCAGGACTGGCAAAAAAAAATTATACTTGTTAAAAACATTTAATTACTTCTGTGCTAGTGATACAGAAGAGGGAGGCATTGTACTTTAACAACACTTATAGCCAAAATCAACCTATCTTCAGAGAAAAGAGCCACGTGGCCCTATTTCTAGGCAATAACATTTGAAGGACACAGGTAATGTGAGCTCTAAAGACAGATTTTACTAAATTTATAATTATAGCTTGGACCAGTCCTATATCACTAAGAAATAGAAAATACTCTTTATGAATAACATTTTAGACTATTGAAAGTAAATAGACTATGTAGAAAAATATAAAATACTTTATATGTATACAAATATATAGCTGACAAATGTGAATAATTAAAACATATAGATTTAAATAAATACAAACTTTTAGATTTTTGCTGCATCTCTTCAGTAATAATCCACCTGTGGAATTGAATGTGTTAAATATTTACCTTCTATTTAATTAGGCAAACACTTATTTACAGAGATTATGAGATCTAGAATGATGTGACTCTATGATCTTTTATTTTTAGTAACTAGTTCAGTACAACAGAAAGCTTCCATGCTCTTTCCCATGTCCAGTGTGAAGTTCACCGATTTTAAAGTTGTCAAGTCTAAATTTGTTCTTGAATTATTTCTGATATGGGAGAAATGCTTCTGAGTTTCTGAGATGACTTCCCCGGTGTGTGAAAGCATGTATAGCAATGTGACCCAGGACCTTTCCAATGTGTCACAAAATCAATCACTCATTTCATTACGGTATCTGTGATAATCCATTCGAATGAATTAGTATTCAATAACATTAGTATTAGTCACTATGCATTTCTCACCAATTGGGAAGTCATTTGTCATTTGACCAGTAATGAGAAAAGGGTATAAAAATACCCCTTAAATAAGACAATGTCATTTAGGGCTATTTCTTCATAACTAGGAAACTAGAAGTCATGGTGCTGGGATCTTTGCACCAGGTCAGAGTTGATTCAGCCCAGGCATCAGAGGCTCCCACCCATAATTCTACTACTTAAGAGGCTGAAAATGGAAGGATTGCAGCGGGAGGCCAAGTCTTGTGCCTGGATGCAGTTGTATGCACCTATCATTCTACATCACTACTATCGGAGGCTGGGATTGAGAAGATGGATCACAGTGCCAGACCAGCCTAGTAAGAAAGCTTCTAGAAACTGCATATCAAAGGACAGGAAAATGGAAGTGTGCACCTCTGATTCTAGGAATGAGAAAGAGGCAGAAGTAAGGCAGATCATGATTGAACCATTCAGTCAGGTAAGAACCAAGACTTTATCCTAAAAATAATAGGTTGTGGACATGGTCTTAGAGATATAAACATAAGTACATAGACATAAAATATATGATGGGATATATGCTCTATAGACATAATATTACATTATATAAATTAATATATGCCTATGACATACACACCCTCAGCTTGATTTTAATTATGTTCCAAAATCTATGTGCCAGTGATTGTATATAGAGAATCCTTTCATGAATATTTGTTTGTTAAACATGACATTTGAAATATGATATAAAAATCAATGTTAATAAAATCTTTAAAAACTAATCAGTGATATATTGTATATATGTTTGATTATTTGAAATAGGATAGAGAAGGGGGGAAACAAGATGAGAGGTGGTGGGGGGGGTAGGGAAATGGGGACCAAGAAATGAGAAAGGGTATCAGTGTTTGTGAAGCAATGCACATATATTTTTCTGGCTTATCCAAATTTTTTTTATTAAATGGTCTTACTTTTAACCTGATTACATTTCAGATTATATCAACTATTAATTCCAATATGTATTTTACTTAATTAGAATTATCTTGAATGACATTAAAGAGATTCCGAGTAATTTTTAGCTTTGTTCCCTCCCTCCCTCCCTCTCTCCTTCCATTCTTTCTCTCCCCCCCCTCTTTCTTTCTTTTCTTTTCTCTTCCATTCCTTGTTCCCTTCTTTTTTACTGTGCTGGTCCTAGGGTTAAACACAGGGCCTGAGAACTCTTCCTGAACTCCAGACAAATGCTCATAGCTTCACTTTTTGGTAGCAAATTGGAGATGAGAGGCTCAGTCTTACCTGGCTTCAATCTGCTATCCTCAGATTTCAGACTCCTGAGTAGATAGAGTAGTTAGGAGCCCCCAGAGCCCAGATCTTCATTAATGTTTGAAATTTATTGCCACAAATATGACTTTTATAATTAGAAATTTTAAATATTTTTCAAATCATACACACACATATATATTTAGAGAGAAGTGAATCATAATGTTTTCAAAAGTACAGCAGTAAGTTCAGTGCTAGTGGTTTATGATTAAAATTAAAAGCCAGCTGGTTAAAAGTATAGAACAAGCATAAATACTATATTCTGAAACTTTAGCATTAGTTTTCTCCACATACTGTCACTTGGGGTTTCATTTTATTGTGTTGCATGTATAATTTTATATGATAAGTGGTGATGTGATTCTTTAGAGTTAAAAATTAAGTATTTATTTGTGGCAAATAAACTATGTACTGAATCACAGAGATTTGTAGTTGTCTTCTGTATTCTAAGTATCCTACCTCTGTCTGCTAGTGACTTTCATTTACACTGATTACATGAACCTTTAAAAATTATTCAATGTTGGACAAGAAACTGACTCATTACCTTACATATATGACTGTAACCCCTCTAGATATCATCCTGACAAGAAAATAAAATTTAATAAAAAAGCGCTCCCCCAAAACTTCTGCTTGCAATGCTTTCCAAGCTAAAAGTTAGTAAAAATAAAATAAAATTAACTTAATATTATACTTGCACTGATACCAGTGCCATAATTAATGACTTGCAACCTCAGTTCACCACACAGCAATAGTTAAAAAATTCATATTGACACATTTCATAAATTTAGTATTTTGAACAATTCTTTAAATACAGAATAACAAAGCATTAACATAATTTTTCAATGAGTCACATGCCAAAATTGTCTTGCTTTCTTAAAAAAGTAAAAATAATTGAGCCTTTATCATTACACTTCTTGGTTTTAAAGCAAATGGAGTATGTTTATTTGAAAGTAAAAAAGAAAGCTTCAAAGGAAAGTAGGAAGACTTTATCTAGAGAGAGGCCCCAAAGAGGAGCCCAATGGAGTCTTTCTGAAAGGCTTCCCAAATATCTCCTTCTTTGGGCTTCGCATTGATTAGCTGATGGTCTGCGCATGCACTACTCACTTTTTTCCTTGGCTGAGTGAACACCAGAGAATTTTGGTAAGAAGCGTATGAGCAGTATTCTGAGTCACTCCGGGAACAAAAACGCCATGAAGGGCACCTCTATGAGTATGTCCACACTTTCTATCCCTACACAACACAGCTCCTTTTCCTTTCCCTCATAGCCCTTTCCCAGATGGAAAGCCTATCTGTCATTAGGTAACGGAGGCAGTGATTGCTCTGGGCTAGTTTCTGCTGAGATTAAGCAGATTCATGATGACAAATCAGGATCCCCCAGGAAAGGGCCTTTTAGGTGAATAGGACATGGTCCATGCACTGTGTCAGTAGAACACAGCACCTCCATGATTTCTATGAATCTCTTTCCTGATGGCCTTCTATAACATGATGGACTCCAATGTAGAAGAAACAAGCAACAAACAAGTTGATAATGCAGGGACCAAATATTAGCAGAATTATTATAGCAGATAGGGATCCCATGATCAATTATTTTAATTTTATAAATTTGTATTCCTTTGCATTAAGGTCTAGAGAGATTTTTCAATTAATATTAATCAACATAGTTTCAAAGTACTACTTGAACACAGAGACCTGTGTTAATGATTAAAACTGAAAAGATTTCAATCTTTTCTTTAAACTAAATTCCAAAGTACAATTACACTTTTATGTATAAATACTTAAATTTTATTTTCATTTGTATTTTATTTGTATTCTGTCTTTCATTTGCTATTTCTTCTGAGAAATAGTCCCTCCTTAAGGAACAAAAATCAAGTGACGCTTGATTTTTGGGTAAAGCGCTAGACTTGAGCAAAAGGAGCTCAGGGACAGCACCTAGGCCCAGAGTTTGAGCCCCAGGATTGATAAAAAAGGAACAAAAATCAGCTTTATATATATAAACCCTGTATTTATGGATAATTAATAACAAGCTCCCACAACCTCGGATGGCAAGGTCATTAAAATAGATTCTCTTTTTTGTTTTACTTGATGTCTGACCATAGAAAGAGATATAAAATTCAATAATAGCCAGAATTCTTCATTACCAATTTACTGGCTAAGTGTGATTTTCCAGCCATACCACGTGCCACACAGCTGTGAACCACTTAGAGGTTTACTAGACACTCTTGGATAGTAAGGTTCTCTTGCTTTCTTTTTGATTTTCTGCCTCATATCACATTAGGAATAATTTAATGTGACTGCATTAGGAATTTTCTGAGACATTGCAATTTCTAAGTAGTTCAGATGTCTTTGAGGCATGCTTCCTTCAAAGTTGTTTTATAGTATAATAGACATTTAAGTAAATGCAAATGATCTGAATTATTATTTTGTCCAACAAAAGCCTAGCTAAAGAAGCCAGTCAGAAGAAATTTAGAGTGAAAAGTGTGGGTAAGAACTGCGTTCACCCAGCGGATGTTCTAAGCTGCCAACACTAGTGGGAAAGGCTTTGGGCACTGAGAATGGGAGGTGACGGGGTCCATTCACTGCAAGCATGTCCTCATAGATAGAGTGACCGGCACTGAGGAGTCAGGAGACGCACCCAAATCATGTGGAGAGTTTTAAGCTGGAACTAAAGGCTTGCTTTCAGCTGGGTTACTTGTAATATAGGCATATCCACGATTCCTGAGCAATTATCAAGTTATTAGCTGATTAGCATTCACTGAATTTACAAGGTTGCAAATTCAATTCCCCAACTCAAATTAGCCGAACCAGTTTCATTTTGTAAAGGACTCCATTCTGTTTGACAGGAAAGGTGTTTAACGTCGTTTTGCATAAACTGTTTCTTCCAAACTCAATCAGAACCTAACCTGTGTTCCTGTATGGACAACATATTGTAGAAAGAGCTATACAAGCTGACAATCAACCTAGCAAAAACACCTGGACCTAACAGCAAGTTATAGGCAAGGTTTTGGAGCAAGACGGAAATTTCTAGAAAGACTGTTCACGGAGCCTCATTTAATGAGGTCGTGGAGAAACACTCACTCGGTTCTTATTTCCCAGGAACTGAAGCAGCCTGAACATTTAAAAAGTAATGAAGTTTCTGCCCAAACTTGAGACAAAGAAAACTTAGAGCTCTGATGATTAGCTCCTTACTTATTTGGAGGCTATTCTAGAGAAGATTAAAAGCTACTGTAGTGTGGTCTGTAGTTAAGTCCTAGGGTATATAATTTCAGAATTCATCTGGGAACAACTAGGGAAGGAATAATTATGGGAATACTGACAGAGCATAGGGCAAATTCTCAAAGTACCTGTGTAAAATCTAATGAGAAACTTCCATTGAAGAAGAAAAGAGCTTGGAAATGAAAATAAAAAGGAGGGTGAGAGCATATAAGTAAATATAGAAAATGAACTGAATCTCTTCTCACCCTTTCATCTTGCTCTCCCCACTAGATCCTTCCTTCCTAACCAAAGTCTGGCAGCAATGAAACCTTCCCAATACAGTCTCTGAGTGAAGTCAAGAAATCATGCCCAAACTTTTGTTGTTGTTGGTGGTGGTGGGGCTTGAATTTAGGGCCTGATTGAAAGTAGAAATAACATGCAATTGTGTAAATCTTCTCCTGGGTCTATACTAAAATAAAGCATCAAGTAGTTATCTGCACTGCACACAGTGACTGACTATTGTACCTCACTCACATGTTAATAATAAAAATGGTGATCTTTTCTAAGTACAGAACCAAACAATGGCTTCCAGAGGCTGAAAAAGATGGAAAAAGAATGATTAATTAAAGAATGTGAAGTTACAGGTATAGAAAAAGGAAAAGTTGTGATGTTATACTAAACAGAAGAATGCTTAAAGATAATTCTAGGGTTTGTACATTTTAGAATAGAAGGAAAAGTTTCAAATATTCTCATCACAGAGACGTGGACACACGAAGTAATGGAGAAACTAACTTGCCTGATTTATTAGCATATATACATATATATGCATATATTAGCATATATGTATATATACACATGGGTTAAAACATCACATTACATCCCATATGTCCAGTTAATAAGTGTCCAAAAAGCTAATAAGATATTTAAGAAGACAAATGTTTACATTGTACTGAGGATGCTAAGAGATGGTAAGCCAGGTGCAGATGGGTCATGCCTGTAATCCTGAATACTAAGGAGGCTGAAATCTGAGGGTACAAGTTCAAAGCCAGCCTATGCAGGATAGTCCATGACACCCTAGCCTCAATTAACCACAAAATATCCAGAAGGCAAGCTTGGGTTCAAGTGGTAGAGCACTAACCTGGGGGAAAATATTAGGGGACAAGACCTAAGCTCTGAGTGCAATCCCTAACACTGTCACAAAGAGAAAGTAAAGAGGTCAGGGAGAGAGAGACAGTAAGAGATAACAGCAGTAATCATCCTAATTATAGACCCCAAAGCAGCTATCAGCTCTCAAACACACCTTTACAATAAACTGTACATAAATGCGCAACTGAGAGATGGTAGCTGCCTTGAGATCCTCGTACAAATTAGAATGAGAGAAATGAAAAATAATTTAACACTTGGAGCTCAAAACTTCACATCACATGTAAGGAGCAACCTTTCCTGAAGTGTAGTAGGTTCCGGTTTCTCTGGGCATCCCTCCCTTCCTTACATGTTGATAGTTTTTTCATGGTCAGAAGGTCTAAGGGATCACAATCACTGCCTGACGGGAGGTTCTGGCTACAGCCTCAGCAAAAAGCATAAGCTAGATTTCCCTTCAGCCCTCTGAGAGGGAAGTTTCAGAAAAAGAGAAGAAAAATGAAAACACATTCTGGGCAAGGGTAAGTAGGACTGTCTATTACTGCTTTTCATTTGTGCTTATGATAATTACTTATAAGGTATTTGTTATTTAAACAAAATTCTTCCAGCAACATTAAGTATCGATAAGCACTTCTGTGGTCAGCCATCTGGGAATGTTTGGCTGAGTGGTCCTGGCTCAGGCTTCCTTATATGGATGAAGTCATCACATCAGCATGTTGATGTGTCTATAGACAGGACAACTCCATTACTTGCTGTCTGTTAATAAGGGGCTCAGCTCCTTGCGTGTAGGCCTTCATAGAAGACCTGCAGAGGGCCCCTAGTGGGTTATGTGATTGAGAACACAACCTCTTCCAGAATCAGGAATTAGTTAGCCCTCCCTCGGAGTGCACCCTTGGTTGTACTATATCATAAGGTTTAGGGTTACATGTCAGCACAAAAGGGACTACATAGAAGCCGGAACAACAGGCTTACTGCATTTCATAATATACACTTAAAAATTCTTTTTTCGTATATTTTATTGTAATTAATAGAAGGATTACATTACCAATTAGAAAGTGCACTGCTTCACAAACATTGATACCCTTTCTCATGTCTTTGTCCCCATTTCCCTCCCCCCACCATGTGCCTCATCTTGTTTTCCCCCCTTCCCCATCCAATTTCAAATAACCAAATAAGCATATATATAATATATCAGATAACAAGGTAAAACACCGTAACAATATGAGATAACCAAGGGGCAGCAAAAGAGATGAGAGATAACATAGTACAGTAAGGAAAACAATCACTCATTGTATGACTTTTGTTTCTATATCCTAGAGGTCCTTTCATTTAGCATCATACTATATGGCCTTATGTATCTAGGTTTTGCTCTATTGTAAATCTCTGCTAGGAGAACCCAAGGTTTCTACTGATTATGACAAATGAGGGAAACCATTGAGCCTGTGTTCCTTGAGTCTGGCTTACTTCACTTAATAGGATCTTTTCTAAGTCTTTCCATTTCCTTACAAATGGGGCAATGTCATTCTTTCTGACAGCAGCATAGAATTCCATTGTGTATAAATACCACATCTTGTTGATCCACTCATCAACTGAGGGGCATCTGCGATGGTTCCATATTTTTGCTATGGTAAATAATGCTGCAATGAATATCGTTATGCTAGTGGATTTAGTATGTCCTTGTTTCTGGACCAATGGGTACATGCCAAGTAGTAGAATTGCTGGTTTATAGGGGAGCTCTATGTTTAGTCTTTTGAGGAACTGCCATACTGCTTTCCATAGTGGTTGAAGGAGTTTGCACTCCCACCAACAGTGTAGTAGTGATCCTTCCAGGCCACATCCCCTCCAGCATCTGTTGTTATTAGATTTCTTGATCATGGCTATTCTAACTGGAGTGAGGTGGAATCTTAGAGTTGTTTTGATTTGCATTTCTTTTATGACCAGAGATGTCGAGCATTTCTTCATGTGTCTATAGGCCATTTTTGTTTCTTCTTCAGAGAAGACTCTAAGTCTTTGGCCCATCTTTTAATGGGATGGTTGTTTCTTTGGAGATTAGTTTTGGATACACTTAAAAATTCTTAAGCAATGCTATCCATGAAATTATATATTTCATGTGATCTTTACATCTCTTACTATATTAATCTCCAAGGAGAAACAGAGCTGCTACTGCAAAACACATGTTAGGTCTACATCACAGCCTAGAGCATCAGCAGTGGTTGGTATGCTGTCCCCAGTAAGGCACCCCTCCTTACAAGCCTGGCTGGTCATGCTTGAAGGAGATCTTTAGCCCAATTTAAGTCAGGAAGCATTTGTTTTATGTGACACTTACAGTCAATTCCCTGGAAGTTGAACGTAATAGTCTAGGGTCAGGGGGGAAACAAAGCCTACAATAAAGCCCATTTGCTGTGGTGGTTGTGTCATTTGCCAGCCTTTTTGGATAATTGCTTCAAACTGAAACAGTTTAAAAAATTGAACCATAAGGGGAACAGCAAATTGTTCTCAGGATATAACACTAAACTCACGTGATTATGTATTGCTACACCGCTGTCCACTTTCATTACCTAAGGCCATAAAGCAACTTTAACCATTTCCTGAAATGTCCCCAGCAAGGATAGCTTTTGCTTTGCCATCCTGGTGAACTGGATGCAATAATTCTGCATTAGAACTTTTGCAACCCGGCCACTCAGGGATGGGTTCTGGTGCCTGAATTCATGCAAACGTTCCACTGGGTAACCCTAGTATTAAGTATGGTTGGGGAATTCATGTTATAATCATTGCATTTTATTAGCAACCAGCCCTTTTCTCTCATAAAGTTCAATGTTCTGTATCCTATTGCCTGTTCTGTCCCATGTAGTGGCTTTATCTCTTCATTGGATGGTATATATATAAGCCCTCATTTTGTGTTCCTGAGGTTGCTGTGTTTACTGCTGTCCTTCATAGCCAAAGGTGACAACAGTGGCTGAGGAGGAGAGTGGCTGGAGAGTAAGAATCTGTCAATCACAGTCTTACCAATTCTCCAGCCTGCAGCAGTTTGCTGGATCAGAAGCTGTGATTTTTACCATAAACCTGTCAAAAACACTATGTCAACTCATTGGAGAAGAGAACTATGTCATTTAATTCTTATTCTAAATTCATATCTGAATTAAATTAGTGTTTCTATCACATAGTTAAATTGATTTGCCTCACTATTATGTATTCAGGATGGTGCATAGAGGAGCCACAGTGCATGCAAAGCACAGGCTGACCACAGTGTTGCCAAAACTTTCCCAGAGCATTTCTGGGTTTCCTTTATTAGGAACTTTAACTCCCAAGGGATAAAACTATAGTTTAACTCTACATATCCAGCTTCTGACACTATCATTGTAATTATGTTGGATTATAACTTAATAATCGTGGATTATTCTGGAGACAAATAACATCTGATTTACTATACTACTGGTAGGTTAGACATATCTGAAGGTTTTTATTCAGATATGGTATTTCTCTACTTTTACAACAAATGTATAAATGTGGAACACTTTCACAAATTAAAAACTCATTAAAGCTAGGTACAGTGGTACACACCAAATTAAAAACTCATTAAAGCTAGGTACAGTGGTACACACCCGTAATACAAACACTTCAGAGGTGGAAACAGGAGGATTTTGAGTTCAAAGCCCATTCTGGGCTCCATAGTGAGAACTTGTCTAAAAACAAATAAACCAGTAACAATATCATCTCATTGAAGATAACTACAATAAAAAGTCACATATTGTGAAAGTCTGTAAAGAACCGCTATACAAGGCTGCATAAAAATTATTAGTTCATGAGGAACTGGAGCTCAATGGTAGTCTAGAAGTCAAGATTACAAGTTCTTTCCATTCCCAACACCATGTGTTTTGTTTTGTTTTTTGTCATCTTTGTTTCTAGCTTTGCCTCTTCAAACAGGACAACTGAGCTGTCATCTCACCAATGTCTCTGTGTTTCCATTCAAATTAAGAAGAAAGATTTAAATGTTATTCAACCTTTGCAATACACGTTCTGAGGAAGAAGATACTAATGATAATTCTTTTAGGTATATAGAAATAGAATGTTTTTAAAAAGAGATTTAAAAATATTCTGGAAAAGAGATGGAAAAATTAGGAGCTGGATCATCTTGATAGCCAGATACTTGATGAGTCACTGGCAAGGACAGGAATGTTTAATGAAGACTTTAGCTTTTACTTTTTCTATTTTTAAAAGTTGTCTTTAAGAGTTTGAAGAAAAGAATAGAAAATAAAAGAGGGGGCATTGTGAGAAAAACTGTCTTTTCTATCAAAGTATGTTGCTTAAAAGTTCTTGCTTTGGTGAGAACTTTTGGGTTGGTTCTTGTTAAGGAAAACAGGAACTTTAGGTTAAGAAAGGATTTTTGAAAATTAAAGTTTTGTCTTAAACTGCTTTCTTCTCAAGGTGGAATTAGAACATTCCCCATGTGGGTATATGTTGAATTCTCTTCTGTATTGCTGATATTACTTCAAAATCACTTTATGTACATATTTTATCACCCCATCCCCTGAACAAGTTAGCCAATCATGAGCAGATTGTGAACTAGAGATCAACCAATCTGAACAGAGGGGAAGGCCCTGCTGCCTTAAGGATAAGTATTAGAGCAGACTGCTTGCTGTGTGTGCTTGCTTGGCAGGCTTTTGGCTGATGGCATTCCATTCGGCACAGAAGTAAATTTCGTCTTGCTGGGGAAAATATTTTTCAGTAGTTGTACAAAAAAGTTTTAATTAAACATCTCAATTTATGAGTACACTGCATCCTGAATAATGTTATCTCTCCCCTCATCCTCCTCACCTCACCTCTCTCAATTCTCAAGTTCCATTCTTACATGTGTCATACATTGAGTATTAGACTGTATTAGGTCATCCTTCCTCTCACCATTTGTTTGCACCCTTCCTCTTGCATCCCGCTTCCCTTTTTTATCCTTTCTTCTATTTCTGCTTGCTGGTACTGATCTTGTTAAACTGTTCAGTTCATGTCCCAAAGGAGTTACATCATTGGAATCCACCCTCTACATATGCCATAATTTAGTCAGCTTGCTCAGTGTACATACTCATATGGCACTGTATGCTTTCATTTATATCTATGTTTTAGATCTAATTTCCACAGAGATTTCATTTAACTTTTGCTTTGCATATAATTCTCTGTCTCCTCATCTAATCCCCTGTAATGTGTCTTTTGGGTAACTTTTGTGAGGTCAAGACTGCCTTCTGGGCTGAGAATGTGACTTAGTGGTAGAGTGTTTGTCTAGTATGCATGAAGCCCTGGGTCTGATTCCTCAGTACCACATAAATAGAAAAGGACAGAAGTGGTGCTGTGGCTCATAGAGTGCTAGCTAGATGAGAACAGGCTGAGAAACCAAGGGGGCTGCCGGAATCACACATTCAGCGGCCCCACCTTTGCTTCCCAGTTGAGTTCTTTCATAATAGAGAACATATCTAATTTTCTACTTTTATTTTCAGTAAGTCCCTTACCAAGTGTCTAGGCAGCATAATCTGTTTTCTCTGTTCCCCTTGCTTTACCATACTTCTGCATCTTCACTTATGTCATTCTGCCTCTTAATCAAAGCTCTTCCCAAACATTCTGAAAGCTACTATAAATAAAGAGCCAACCCAAACACTGCCAAAATTAATCTCCCCTCAACTCCGCATGTGCTTGGTTTGGTATTCAAATAGCTCTCTTACATTGTGCTTTGAACTGAATTTAGAAATGGTATGCCAGTATCACCTACCTGTTAAATGTGATTGGTATGGTATTCCTCTCTCAAGTCTGCAGAGGCTAAACTATGGAAAACACAGCTCATAGATGTTTGTTAAGTTAAGACATTATCAACTCAGTTTTCTACAGAGGTGTGTTCTGTCCAGATATTTCTAGGGAAGTACTATACAATAATGTTCAAATAGATGCATTTAAATAAATGTGGTTTCATGTTTAAAAAATATTTGTGTCTTCTGCAAAACAATGACACAAAGTCTATTCTAAAGAGAAATAGGAGCATGAACATGTGCTGCTTTAGGAACTTGGCTACGTAAGTCAAATTACATGTTTATTGCTATAGCTTCTGTGCAGAATCAATCCCGAGAATGCAGTGTCATTCTGTACTCTGGGGAAATCACGACAGCTTAGATTAATCTGCACCTGCCAAGTCAATGCAACTCAAATTAGGAAGTGTGGGCATTCCAGTCGAGGCTAATCCTAGTCTACAGTGAACTACACAGAAACTCTGGAGACAGGCACTAAGGACTCACATTGTAATTGGCCAGAGTAAGGGAAATGGGGACCAAGACATGAGAAAAGGTATCAATGTATGTGAAGTAATGCACCTTCTACCTGGTGAATACAATGTAACCCTTCTATTAATTACAATAAAAAGTATATGAAAAAATGTACATGTTAAATCTATATCTCTATTCCTTTGACTAATTAATTTCATTTTGCCAATACCACAGGCAAGGTTCTCCTCTCTGTGGCCCCTTACGTAGCTGGAATCACAGACTTGCTTCATCAACACTCAGTTGGTTGACTTCCAGGTTTGTTTTTTTTTCAAAGGAGGACTAGAAAGTTTTTCAAGGCCGGCTGGTGAAGCGCTAATAAAGAAAATCCATTTCCTGCTAATACAATTCCTCCTTGTATTGCATTAATATTCAAATATTTTCAATAATGGATACTTAAAATTATTTTGTGTAAGTGCCTCTGGGAGTAAAAAAAAAGCTTTAATTACACACTCTCTCTCTCTCTCTCTCTCTCTCTCTCTCTCTCTCACACACACACACACACACACACACACACACACACACACATTCCTTTCTTTCAATAAGCGCAGATTTAAATTAAAAATGCACATTCTTTGGGGAGGATGAGATGACTTCTTTACTCTTGCCCCGCCCTTACCTCGCTGTCTTGGTGTGGAGAGGACTGGCTCCTCAAGTTACCTCGCTGTCTTGGTGTGGAGAGGACTGGCTCCTCAAGTAGGACAGCTACCCAGGGTACTGACCTAAGCCTCTTGCAGTAGGCTCACCAGGTTTACTTCACTACAGGTTTTCCTGAAGCTGCTCCAGGTTCTCTTCCCTCAGGCTGCTCCTGAGGACATAGCTTGCCTCCTCCGTCCACTGCCTCATAATTACCCTTTCGTTTTCCTGCCTTCTCCTCAGTGCTAGATCCCTCACTTGTGATCCTGGGATTTTCCTTCCACCTGCTGCTTTAAATGGGATGTTTGGAGGGTCTTGTCTTCCTCCCTGTACTTGTGACTTGATCTCCTGGAACCTACAGTAGTAAGTGCCTTTCACCGTCATTCTTTCCCCCTTCTTTATCGTTGTCCACTCATAAACTCAGTTATGGACCCAAATGCCTAGAGGAAAATCTATAAAGATAGAATCTGATTTCTAGACTATGACGGAGAGCAAGAATTAGATGATTTCAATGGTGGTCAAGCCTTCTCTGACTTCATTCTACAATTCTATCCTTTGTTAAATTGTGATTCCTCCTGTATAGAGGGAAACTGAAAAGAAAATGAATATCTCATAGAAGTAGACAGTAGAACAGTGCTTAGAAAGGCGTGAGAAGAGGAGACAGAAGGGAACAAAGAAAAGATAGCTAATGGGTACAGGAGTACAACTGGATGCAAGAAACAATCTCTTGTGTTTGGTTGTCTAGTATGATAAGTATGGTTAATAATGGTTGATTATATATGTCAGAAAGCGAATGGAGAGGAATTTTAATGTTCTCAGTACAAAGAAAAGGTAAATGTTGGAGAAGATGAGTTATGGAAATCCTGATTGTGACACATTATATATTGAATGTCACTCTGCATCTCATCAATGTGTATATAAATGTATGCATGTTCATATACATTGTTTAAAGTGTTCATGAAATATGTTCACATATAATGTTCAATTTGTCTTAATGCATTTGACGGGTATGGCCTTATCTAGATTATTATAAACTTAATTTCTTAGAACTTAAATTCTCAGTGCTCACCCTCCATGGGAGCGGGAAGACAAAGTAAACGGCGTAAACCATATTGCTTGTGAGGAAGTTCTTCCAAGCAGTCACTGATCACCTATGTTTAGCTACTCCTGTTGCTTTGAAAAGCTTCCATCTCACACACTGAGCCACTGTTTTCCATGGGGCTCCCTGTTGCCTCCCTTCTGGCCCACTGTCTGTGCCCTGCTCTGTGTAAATGCCTCTCGGCTCCTTGGCACTGGGTGTATTTCACGTGGCACTGGCAGCAGATGCTTTCTAAGGAAAAACAGCTGTGAAAGCTGATCAGCCAGGAATTTTTACTTGAATCTATTTAAACCTGAGTGAACAAAGATGTGGCAGACATAACTAGATGTGTTTTCTGGCCGTTTATTTCTCATTTGCTTTCTTCGCCTTCTGCATGGGACAGCATGTCTGGTCTATGGCTTGGGTATTAGGAAGTAACCAGAAACCTCCTGTCTTGACTTAACCCTTCACAATCCAATATAAAATTTTAACAATGTAGTAAATGAGCCTTTGCATTATCTATCTTGGCGGTGGATACCATGACAATATCATCTTTCTGAAGTGGGCAGTCTCTCAGTTTCAACACGTCATTTCTCTTTTCCTCTTATATTTACGCTTGCTACCTACTTACCAGCAATTCTTAAAAGCATGAGAACGTTTCTCCTGTGGTGTTCTCTTTGCTTGTTTATAGCTTTCTACTCTAGTCCTTGCACATCAATCTATTTCTTTGATATAATCACTGCCTTAGTTTCTGGTCCTTCATACTATGAAGGATCTTATGCTCGTTCTCTTCTACTTAACTCACCAATTTCCATTTCTTTCTTACAGTTGCATCTTCCTGGTCTTCTGACTTTCACCAGGCTACCCAAGACTGTCTTACTTTGCTATTCTCTTCGATTTCTGTCCCTTCTAATCTTCTAGGGGAACACAATGCTATTTATTCTTCAGTTTATTGTCACGCTATTACACCTTATTTCTTATTGAGGCCCATATTTGAGAGGCTGCATAGGCCAGATCTTTCCAAATAAAAGGGGGGAACCAGGATTCTCATTCCAGCAGGTGGATTTGGGGAAGCCACTTGAACTACAGGATGGTTCCAGTGGCCTATCATACGTACACATTTAATTCTCAATAAAGGCAAGGAAATTTGGGGGTAATAGTAGCTTCAGACACGGGTAAGAAACGGAAGCAAAGAGGACTGGGGTTATAAAAGGAGCCCGATTATCACGGCAAATCATCAGTGACAAAGCTGGGTTTGGCCTACGACGTTTGGCTTCAGAGCTCATCTTATATGGATCACCATGGTTGTTAATATTGTCTATGTTTACCGCTTTTACTTTCTCTGTTTTTGCCCCGTCTCACAAATTTCTACTATCTTGCTCTTTGTTTGGCCATACTTACAATAAAACAAAGAAGTACATTCTCTCCAGAAATTATGAAATCTTGTAATTTCCTCTTTAGTTACCGTATTTTTCTTCTTTGGGCGTATTGAATTTGATTCCTTTATCTTGATGACTTGCCTCCAGAGCCTTGCCTATCCTATGACTCATTTTGCTAAATATAGACAGGCATTTGTAATTCTCTTACTGGCATTTCCTGTGTCAAGAGGAACCGATTTAGAGAGAATGTGCCCCCCCCTCACTCTCTCTCTGGCTCTCTCTGTGTTTGTATGTGTCTGTGCCATCTTCATGTGAGCCCATGATGCGTAAGATTTTATAAGAAAAGGCTATATTTCTCTATATCACTTGATGACCATGATACACTTTAAGTCATTTTTTTTAGTCTTAGAGAACTAGTTGTAATGCCTTGCATTCCTTTCCAAGGCTATAAACCAAGCATAAAACAAAACTAGTGAACATTTGTATATGGCGGTGACTGAAGGAATACAGAAAATAGCATGACCTTAAGCATCTTGAACAACTGAATATCATGCTCAGTAAAAAGATGACATTTGAATTTGATAATTCAGTACTCAAATTATGTGAAAAATTCAATAAGATGAGTTTGAAAGTATCTTCTTACTCTAGTATAAAGCTTCATGACACCTCCCATTTCTCCTCCTCTCCTAAACACTCTCACACACAAACTAGCATACTTTCTATGTTGATACCTTTCCCAATTTACTTTTCTCTTAGAACCTCTACACTGGTTTGCCTCTTTTCTATTTTTGTTCTTATGATTTGGTGTACATTTGTAACGTAAGAAGAAGAGATCACTAGGACATTTATTTATATGCACAAGTACACTTTGCACCTATTTACTACTTCCAACATATTTTCATTCCTCATTCCCTTCCTCCTCTTGCAAGCATTTGGTGAGTTTTTCCACTTTGTACTGGTGTGCGCGCTCGTGTGTGTGTGTGTGTGTGTGTACGTGTGTGTGGGTGTGTACGTGTGTGTGTGTATGTGTGTGTACGTGTGTGTGTGTACGTGTGTGTGTGTATGTGTGTGTACGTGTGTGTGTGTGTGTGTGTGTGTGTGTGTGTAACAGCCTTGTATCTTCTTTACCCTTCAACTTCCTGTCTTTTTTCTACGCCTGCTGGCCCTTCCCTAGAAGTAGTCTTCTTACATCAGTATTTTAGGCCTGTATTCTTCACATGAGGAAGAACATGCATATTTGGCTTATTGAGCTTTGCTTAGCATGTTTAGCTTTATGATAGCATTTTAGCCACTTTCCTTTTAAAATTTTTTATGGTCAGAGTAATGTATAGAGGGGTTATAGCTACATTTGCCAGGTATTAGGTGCATTACTTCTCACACATTGATACTCCTTCTCATGTTTTTGTCCCCATTTCCCTCCCCCAATCATCATTTCCCCCCAAATCATCTTGTTTCCCCCATTCCCTGTCCTACCCAAATAAACAAATAAATGGATCTACAATATATAAGGTAACAAAGTCAGACACAGTAACAATACGAGATTAACCAAAGGGCAACAGAAGAGAAGAGAAACAACATAGTACATTAAGAAACAATCACACAAGATAAAGCTCTTGTTTCCATATCCTAAGAGATCTTTTCATTTAGTCCCATCCTATATGACCTTAATTTCTTCATTCTTTAAAAGTATCTCATGGTAAATATGAACTGTACTTTCTTTAGTCACCAGTTGTTAGGCAGTACATCTGATTCCATTTCTCTATTATGAACATGGCTGAAATAAGCAATTATTTTCTTGTATATTGGTTTCCTCATCAGATAAATGTCCCATTAATGCTATAATGGAATCAAAGGGAAAATGATTTGGGGGGTTTTGAGGAACTGCCATATTGATTTGTGCAGAGGTTTTACTACTTTACATTCCTGTCTGCAATGTATAAGGGATCTTTCTGCTGTTTCCTTACTAGAACTTGTTTGTTTTTCTTAATGAATGCCATTCTGGCTGGGGAGAGATGGAATCATAGTAGCGTTTCCATTTGCATTTCCTATATGGTTAAAGATGATGAACATGTTCTTATAAATATTAGCCATTTTTCTAAAACCTTCTAATCAACTTATTTATCCACTTATTAATATATAATTTGCTCTTTTGCTATTTAATGTTTTGAATTCATTTCATATTTTAGACAATAATCATTTATCCACTTTATAGCTGTAAAAACTTTCTTCCATTCTGTGGTTTTTTGATAGGCAGAAATTTTTTCATATATTTTTATTATAATTAATAGAAGGGTTACATGATATTTGCCAGATAGAAGGTGCATTAATTCACATACATTGATACCTTTCACATGGCTTGGTCCCCATTTCACCCCCCACTCCTCATCTTGTTTTCCCCCCTTCCCTATCCAATTTCAAATAACCAAATACAAATATATCGATATATCAGGTAACAAAGTGAGATACTGTAACAATATGAGAGATATGCAGAAATTTTTGAATTTGATCAAAAGCCATTCGGCAATTCTTGATCTTATTTTCTAAATAATTGAAATTCTGTCCATACCTTATTACCAATAGGCATAGTTTTCCCTAAGTTTTCATATAGAATTTCCCTGTTTCAGGTTTTACATTAAGATCTTCCATATATTTAGAGTTAATTTTTATGCAAGATAAGAGGAGTTAGAAATCAGGGCTTAGTTTCCATTTTCTACACATAGATGACTAGCTTTCCCAGCATCAGGGTTTAAACACGCTTCTTTTTCTTCATTATATGCCTTTGTCTACTTTGCCAAAGATCAGATGGCTATAGCTGTGCACTGATTTTTAGGCTTTCTATTAGGTTTCATTTGTCTCCATATTTTGTTATTGTTGTCATCATTGTTGTTTTCACTGTTAGCACCATGCTATTTTTTTTTTTTTGCCAGTCCTGGGCTTGAGCTCAGGGCCTGAGCACTGTCCATTGACCTTTTCAAGGCTAGAGCTCTTCCACTTGAGCCTCAGCACTTCTTCTGGCTTTTTTCTATGTACATGGTTCTGAGGAATTGAAGCCAGGTCTCCATGCATACTACACAAGCACACTACCACTAGGCCAAACTCCTGGCCCACCATGCTTTTTTTTTTTTTTAAACTATGGCTGTGTAGCATAATTTGAAGTCCATTGTTGTGTTATTTACAAATGCTGCTCATTTGGAACAAGATTGTTTTGCTTTGGGGGATTTTTATGTTTCCATATAAACATTAGGGTTGATTTTTTTTTGAAAGAATTACACTGGATTTCTGATGGGAATTGTATTGGATCTGTAGTTTGCTTTGGACAATGTCACTTTCAATATATTAATTCTGCCAATCCAGAAACATGAAAGACCATTCTATCCTCTGGTAATTTCTCTTACTTATTTTTTCAAGTCTTTGTAGTTCTCAAGTTTTTCACTTCGTAGGTTAAGTTTAGACCTAGGCGTTTCTCTTTTGAGACTATGGTAAATTAATTTGTTTTCCTCATTTGCTTCCAAGCCTGTTAATTATTGGTATAAATAAAAGTTTACTGGCTGTTACACATTCATTTTACATTCTCCTATGTTGCCAGAAATGTTTATCAGATTTATAGTGGAATTTTTAGAGTACATTAAGTGTAGAATCATGTAACCTGTAAAAGTGATACCATTATTTCTTCTCTTCCTTGGATTAGACCCCTTTTGTTTCTTTCTTCTCCCTTTTTGCTCTGGCTAATGATACCCATATTATTCTGAACAGGGATAGAGAGGGTATGCCCTTACCTTTGTATTATTTGGAGAAAATTACTTGTTGTCATCATTTAGTATGATATTGGTTATAAATATGTCATATATAAGCTTAATCCGTTGAAGTATGTTGCTTTTATTTAGAGTTTTAAAAAGAGATTTTATTATAAATGATGCTGATTTTTCCAGAGTTTTTCTATATCAGTTGAGAGGGTTGCATGAGTTTTTGAACATTCTGTTTATGCTTAATTTAATGTTTAAATTATTATTTAGCTTTATTGTTTGACACCTGTCAAGCCAGTTGTGCATTCCTGCAATGAAACTAACTTGGTCATGATATATAATACTTCCAATGTGTTATTAAATTTTGTTTTCAAATATTTTCTTTTATTTTTGTGCTTATGTTCATTCAAGATATTGGTCCCATTCACTTTTGTTAGTTGTGTTCTTATGTGGCTTAGCAATGAGTCATAAAGCTAGTCTCATAGAATTAATTCAGAGGCATTCTTTCTCCTATTTCATACAAAAGTCTGGTAAGTACTTATGTTTACTTGAGTTAGAACTTAGCAGTGAATCCATCATGCTCTGAGCTTGCCTTTGTTCTGAGACCAATATTTCATCAATACCCTCACTTGTTACAAATCCGTTCAAGTGATTTGCATCTTATGGATTTATTCTTGGTAGATTAAATGAATGTAGAAATATATTTATTATTTCCAGAATAAGGGTATTCAGTGGGTAACACTGCCAATAGTGGGGAGTTCATGCAAAGTCAACCCTCCAATGATCTAGCACTGGATGTAGGGCTTTTAATCATCCAACTTACAAGTATTTGTATACACATGCTAGACTGGCCTTTGTAACAGCACTTAGGACTGAAACCAGTTTGCCCCATTGGCCAGATTTTCATGCACTGCATCATTTCCTGTCAGTACAGTACTTCAGTTGATCTAATGAAATGCATCTCTCTGGTAAGTATTATTTGGTTTGTTTTGATTATTGTGCAGTTTTTAAACCTTAAGTTGGAAATCATTGCCTAAGTTTAAGTTCACACAAGAAGGGAAAATTAATTCTTAAAAAAAAGTGCTGATATGAAAAGAGGTTTATCTTTGTGATTGTTGTTCTTCATGTACTCTGTGAAGTTATTTCTTTTCTTCTCTCTTTTATTTCTCCTTATAGCTTATCTCATGTTGTTACTGGATCTTATTTTGGTATATTGTATAGACGTTTATTTATTTATTTGAAATAGGGAAGGGAAGGGGAAAAGCAAGATGAGTAGGAGGAGGGGAGGGGAGGAAAGTTGGGTGAAAGAAGGATTATCAATATTCAAGAAGCATTGTATACACTACCTGATGAATGTAATTTTAACCCCCTATATATCATCCCAACAGTAAAATACAATAATAATAACTTATGCACACACACACACACACACACACACACACACACACCAGTGCTGCCTCGGCACCAGTAGCTCATGCCTGTAATCCTAGCTACTCAGGAGGCTAAGATGTGATGATCATGGCTCAAAGGAGCCGAGGCACCTGTTGGGGACCGATTGTGGGGTCACTGACCGACTGTGGGGTCACTGACCGTGACTGTGGGGTCACTGACCGACTGTGGGGTCAGTGACCGTGACTGTGGGGTCAATGACAGACTGTGGGGGTCACTGACCGACTGTGGGGTCAGTGACTGTGACTGTGGGGTCAGTGACCATGACTGTGGGGTCAGTGACCTTGGACCCGCACAATTGAGTACACAAGGAAGTAAGCTCTTATCATGATTTTGGGCTGTGTCAATAGCTTCTCATTTACCCTGTTTGGGACTTGATAGCTTCTCATTTAACCTATTTGAGACTTGATACTGTTTGTACGAATGTAGCCCCTGGCAGTTCCCTAGTTTAAAGAAGTGTATTTAAGATCAGAACTTGAAATAAACTGGGCTACAGTCTTAGGCTACAGTCTTAGGCTACAGTCTTAGGCTACAGTCTTAGGCTGTAGTCTTGAGCTCACAGCCTTCTTGGGCTCCTGATTTGGGCTGTAGCCTTCCCGAACCCCATCTGTTTGTCTCTCTTCTATTTTTTCCTAGTCCCTGCCCCCTATTTCAGGAATCCCAATTTTCTGCCGGCTGGCTCCAGCAGGCACCAAAGTCCATAAGACTTATCTCCAATTACCTACCAAGAAACTGGAAGTGGTGCTGTGTCTCAAGTGCTGGAACACTAGCCTTGAGCTGAATTGCTCAGGGACAACCTCCAAGCCCAGAGTTCAAGCCTCATGACCAAAAAAAAAAAAAAAAGTCCAATGCTAGACTTTTAAAAACAATAGACAATTTGGTGCTCCAATTCTTAGTTAACCAGGCGAGGGATTGGAGATTAGAAAATATTTTTCCAGAAGAAACTTCTGGTTTGTGGTTAGCCCCTTCCTCCAGATACACGCACTGGAGAGGAAAAGACATGTGGGGACTGCATCATGATGTTTTCTGACCGCTAGAGCGACTTAAGTCAGACTCTGTGATCTTCACCTAGGTTTTTGAAATTATGGGACACAGACTGCTACCTAAAAATGAATTAAGAAAGGCAGAGCGCTCTGACAAAGGATCAAAAAAAAAATAAGCTGAGTTGAGAATGATTTATACTCTCAAAAATTATTAGAAGAAACCATAGATGACTGTTGCTGGCATCCTTTTATATGTTTTCAACAAGAGCCTTTGGGGGAAGAGATGATCTTAAGGGGAGTTGAGCTTATAGATTCCCAGCAGCTAAAGAAGAAATGGATGTGGTCATCACTCACATCATGAACTCAGGAACAGAATTCATGCTTTTATTTACTGTAGTAGTTACACCCCTGGTTTTAGTTTTTCCTAACTTTATTTCTTTACTTTTATATTAGTATCTTCTATGATTAGAAAATAAGCTTTGATGATATTAAGATTATTCCTGTCTTTTCATGATTGCTTAGATTGGTATTCAGCATATGATTTGTATATTTTAATGAATAATACACATTGATTAGACTGAAATATATGGTGATCCAGAAATT
The DNA here is from genome assembly GCF_031878675.1 of Megascapheus bottae. Lineage (NCBI taxonomy): Eukaryota > Metazoa > Chordata > Mammalia > Rodentia > Geomyidae > Megascapheus > Megascapheus bottae. The sequence continues at coordinate 3,495,660 of NC_143520.1, read as the reverse complement.
ATAAACTTCTTTTCCTTTCCCTAGTTACATGAAACCTATATCCAATACTATGAAAGTGTCCACCTCTCTGACAAAGTCATTAAAGAGTGGAAGGCAGCCAGGCACCAGTGGCTCATGCCTACAATATTAGCTATTCAAACATTGAGATCTGAGAATCACGGTTCAAAACCAGCCTGATCAGGAGAGTCCATGAGAGTCTTATCTCCAATTAACCACCAGAAAACTGGAAGTGGCTCTGTGGTTCAAGGAGCTAGAATGCTAGCCTTGAGCACCAAAGCCCAGGCCCTGTGTTCAAGCTCTATGGCCACCAACAATACTCAAAGAAACAGGCAATATGGTTTTCTCTCATTTGCAATAGCTATAATGTATCTAGGATATTCTTAGGAGAGTATCACAATGGCTCAATAGCTATGTGCATATGACTAAATCAGATGATGCTTATCAAGATGAACTCCAAGAAATGGAAACAAATGAGTTTTCTTAATGTACTATTTGCAGTTATTCCCTTTCTCTTTCTTTGCTTTATTTTCTGATGTCACTATGCTTTTATTTGTGTGTTCTTTGTCTTATATATAATGTTTTGGAAGGGAAGGAGACTCACTAATTCAAAATGATCCTTAGTAGACACCATGTTGAAAATTAACTTGTGTGGAGAGCTGTCTGGAGGGGAAAAAGTGGGAGATAATGAGGGAGGGGATGGTATTATTCAAGAAGAAATATATTCATTACCTGACTTATATAACCTTATATAACTATGATCCCTTTGTATATCTTTTTTTTTTGCCTGTGCTGGGGTTTGAACTCAGAGCCTGGACATGATCCCTGGGCTTCTTTTCTCAAGGCTAGAATTGTACCACAGCATCACATCCTGCTTTTTCTTTTCGTGTGGTACTGAGGAATTGAACACAGAGCTTCCTGCATGCTAGGCAAGCACACTCTACCAATAAGCCACATTCACAGCCTTGTACATCACCTTTACAAAAATCCACTTAGTTTATAGTTTAACAAGTTAACCACTTCTCTACTTTCTCCTGAATTAATTTTAGGACCTTCTCATGGGAGATAATATTCTAAGTCTTGGGATATTCTACTTACCTGTGTGGTGTTGCTACCTGGTGCTGTCCCTGGGCTCTTTTTCTGCTCTAGGCTAACACCCTACCACATAAATCCTATCTCTACTTTGGACATTTTGGTGGTTAGATGGAGACAAGTGTAACAAGGACTTTCTTTACTGGTTTCAAATCTCAGTCCTCAGATCTCAGCCTCTTGAGTAGCTAGGGTTACAAGCACGAGCCTGAGATTCAAGGGATGTTAGTTCAAGGTCAACCAAGACCAAATTCTTGAGATCCATCTCTGCAGTAACCAAGAAAAAGCAAGTATGGTGATTTAGCTCAAGTGGTAGAGTATCAGCTGAGCAAGTAAGCCAAAAAAGTACAAGTTCTTATGTTCAGATCCCAGTACTGTCAAAAATTCCTATTGAAAATATAAACAAATAAATATAAGTAAATAATTTGAATAGACACTTTTTTCTTTTTTTCTTTTTGCCAGTCCTGGGGACCAAACTCAGGACATGAGCACTGTCCTTGGGCTATCCTCAAGGCTTGTGTTTTACCACTTGAGCCACAGCACCACTTCTGGATTTTCTATATATATGGTACCGAGGAATCAAACCTGAGTTTTCATGTTTGCTAGGCAAGGACTCTATCACCAGGCCAAATTCCCAGCTCCTAAGCATTTATTTCAAAGATGACATGCAAGTAAGCACAGGTAAGTGAAAAGATATTCAACATCAATTAATCATCAAAGAAATACAAATGAAAACTAAAATGAGATACCAATGTATGTTTGTTGTGAATTCTCCAATTACAAAAGGTAAATATTGTTAAGGATGTTAAGAAACTATCTTGGTGTATATTCTTAGAAAGTATGTAAAGTGATACAATCACTACAGAAAATACTAGGGAGGTTTCTCAAATTGTAAAGTAGTAGTATAAGACACAGCAACCGATATTTGAACCCGTGTTCCAGATAACTTTACACATAGTAATTAAGATATGAAAATAACATAGATATTTAATATTAAGAGATGAAAATTTAAGAAATATATTTTATATAATGTTATAACATCATACATAATGTACAATCCTACATTATATAGATGACATAATATCATATATACTATATATAATGTTTATGTATTATTTACTACATTTTACTACACTATAAGAGTATTAGAATATTATAACATTACATTAATTACTATATTGCATATCAATGGGCCACTATAGCATATTTATTGCTATTATATATGAATAAATTATGTGTTTTACTACTAGAAAATATGTGAATGGAATCTTATATTTATTACTGTTATTAGTGAGAAAGAGTATGGATTTTTTTTTCTTTTTTTCTATAAATTTTTATTGTAATTAATAGAAGGGTTACATGATATTTGCCAGATAGATGGTGCATAAATTCCCACACATTGATACCCTTTCACATGTCTTGGTCCCCATTTCCCTCCCACCCACCCCCACCCCTCATCTTGTTTTCCCCCGTTCCCTATCCAATTTCAAATAACCAAATACAAATATATACAGATATATAAGGTAACAAAATGAGATACTGTAACAATATGAGATAACTAAGGGACATCAAAAGAGCTGAGAGAGAACATAGTACCTTAACAACAGCAATCATTCATTATATGGCTTATGTTTCTATATCCTAGAGATCCTTTCATTTAGTGTCATACTATATGGTCTTTTGTATCAAGGTTTTGTTCTATTGCAGATCTCTGCTAGGAGAGCCCAAGGTTTCTACTGATTATGACGAATGAGGGAAACCATTGAGCCTAAGTTCCTTTGAGTCTGGCTTACTTCACTTAATAGGATTTTTTCTAAGTCTTTCCATTTCCTTACAAATGGGGCAATATCATTCTTTCTGACAGCAGCATAGAATTCCATTGTGTACAAATACCACATCTTGTTGATCCACTCTTCAACTGAGGGACATCTAGGTTGGTTCCATATCTTTGCTATGGTAAATAGTGCTGCAATGAACATTGTTGTGCTGGTGGATTTAGTATGGTTTTGTTTCTGGATGATTGGGTAAATGCCAAGTAGTGGAATTGCTGTGTCATAGGGGAGCTCTATGTTTAGTCTTTTGAGGAACTGCCATACTGTTTTCCATAGTGGTTGAACGAGTTTACACTTCCACCAACAGTGTAGTAGTGATCCCTCCTGGCCACATCCCCTCCAGCATCTGTTGTTATTAGTTTTCTTGATCCTGGCCATTCTAACTGGAATGAGGTGGAATCTTAGAGTTGTTTTGATTTACATTTCTTCAATGACCAGAGATGTTGAGCAGTTCTTCATGTGTCTATAGGCCATTTTTGTTTCTTCTTCAGAGAAGACTCTCTTTAAGTCTTTGGCCCATCTTTTAATGGGATGGTTGTTACTTTGGAGATTAGTTTTGGAGTGATTCAATTTTTTTTTGTTATTGAATGCAACTTTAATTTATGCGTTTTTTATTTCAGTTTCATTTTACATGTACTTTTTAAATCTTATCTTTAATTGACACAGTGGCATATTTTGCAAGTTTAAAAGTGATGGCTTGTTTCATGTATATATCAAGTTATAATCAAAGCAGAGTAACTGGAGTATGTGTCACTTCAAACATTTATCAGTTATTTAAATGAGAACACTTAAACTCTGCTCCTCTACGCTCTTTTGAAATACACAGTGAATTAATATCAATGCTGGTCTCCCTACTATGCACTAGAACACTTTAAACCGGTGTTGTTTATACAATGTCAAACTTTTCCCCACCTCCTCCCACTACCTTAACCCTACTCCCTAGTAACCTCTAACCTACTCTCTACTTTCATAAAGTTCAACTTAAAAATAAATAAATGATATTTATTTCCTTGAATATTTTGTCCTCCAGGCTCAATTATATTGACTTCACTCACAGGATTCCATTCCTTCGAATGACTTCATTGTATTCCAGCATGTATATGAACCTCGTTATCTTCATCGATTTGTTCTCTGACGAAATCATTATTTTGAAGAGACATTCCCATTTCCAACTTCTGGCACCATAGCAATGAATGCGGACAGCCAAGATATTATGTAATTCTATATAATTCCTAATATAGGATAGAAAAATAAAAATACAAATACAAAGCCACAATCTGCAAATGATCACATGGAAGAAACAAGAAACAACCATATATTTTTTACTATTGTTCTAGTCTGTGATTGAAAATGAATCATGGCAGAATAAACATTTAATAAATACAATGTATTCTTTTCAGAAAATGTTATTTATTTTTATGGAGTGATTCAATTTTTTGAGCTGTTGATATATTTTAGATATGAGGCCTTTGTTTGTTGTTTGGTTGGTGAAGATCTTCTCCCACTTTGTAGGCTTCCTACTTAGTTTACTAGCTATGTCCTTTGCCATACAAAAGCTCTGCAGTTTAATGCAGTCCCACTTATCCAGCCTTTCTCTAATTTGTTGTGTTTCTTGGTCCTTATTAAGAAAGTTTCGACCTGTGCCAAGGAGACCTAGTGTATCTCCTATTCCTTCTTGTAAAGTTTTCAGAGTGTCGGCTTTTACCTCCAGGTCTTTGATCCATTTGGAGTTAATTTTAGTACAGGGTGACAAAGAAGGATCCAACGTTAGTTTTCTGCAGGTGCTTAACCAGGTGCTTAACCAGTTCTGCCAGCACCACTTGTTTTGTTTTGTTGTCATTCGTGGGGCTTGAACTCTGTACCTTGGTGCTGTCCCTGAGCTCCTCAGCTCAAGGCTACCGCCCTACCCCTGGAACTACAGTGGTACTTCCAGTTTTTTAGTGGTTAATTGGAGATAAAAGTCTCACGGGGACTTTAGTGCCTGGACTGGCTTTGAACCACGATCCTTAGATCTCAGCCTCCTACATAGCTAGGATTACAGGCATGAGCCACCAGGTCCGGAAAGTATTAGTTTTAGAAGAAATCAGAAAAATCTTAGCCAGGTGCCTGTTATCCTAGCTACTCAGGAGGTTGAGATCTGAGGGTCTGTTTCAAAACCATCAGGGGAAGAACAGTCCACACAAGACTCTTAGCTCCAGTCAATTACTCAATACAGCCAGAAGTGGAGCTGTAGCTCATATGGTAGAGTGCTAACCTTGAACAAAAAGTGGCTCAAAGACAGTGTCCTTCAGTTTAAGCTACTAGTCTCAGGATGGGCTAAAAAATAAAATCTGTTATGTATAACAACATGGTTGAACGTCAAAATCATTAGACATTATGCCACATAGAAATAGACATGGAAAGAAAAATGGTGTTAGGTGTCTAAAATAGCAAAACTTACAGAAGCAGAGAACAGAATGTTGCTTTCCTAGTAGTGGGAGAACAAGACAAAAGAGGGAGTAGTTTAGTAAACACAGTTTCAATTTTGTAACATGACTAAGTTCTCACAATCAGCTTAACAATACAGTATTTACAGTATTGTGTAGTTAAAATTCTTTTAAAGAAGATTTTATGTGCTCACATTACACACACACACACACACACACACACACACACGCACACTACAAATGCCTGGGGTTTTCTAGAGCTGCTAATTGACAACATTTAGGACAATACTAGAACTCCATATGTTTTGAGCACTCTTTGGGGTTGTCTTTTTAGTGGGCAATTTAGGGAAGCAATTGAAAGAGAACAATGCCATAGACGTGGTCTGGAAAAACATCCTGAGCAGCTGTTGTATGAATTATAGCATGGATGAGTAGAACAGGGGACTGAGGATGCCATGAAGGGGCAACAATATCAGTAAAGATCTTGAGTCCAACATGGAGTAAACAGATATCCAGAGCCAGGAGCAAGCCAGGATGACCTTAGTTTAGATTTAGGCAGAAGTTCAGGAAGCTGGATCCTTGCTAAGGACTTTTAACTCTGCAGACAGCTAGAGTTTTAAGGAAAATAATGATGCTCTGAAAATCGTATAAATAGATTGTGAAATATCACAATGAAATTTGAGATTGTGCTTCATAATTGTCTTGGCAGATTTACTTAACATGAATTTTCTTAGTCTACCTTCCAGATCTTTGGATCTAAGCCTGGAAACCAACACTTCTAGAAAATAATCCAGTGATTCCTTCTAGCTGTGAACTCTCAAATATACAGCCTTGGATTTAAATTTCTGTGAGGACTGGTTCCACTATTTTTAATCACTAAATATACCTTATGACTAGACTTAAAATAGTATAAGATGAAAAATTTAAATCAATAGTATTTAAAATCACTGTGGTTATTTTTATAGCCCAGCAAACATTTTATTTTGTATTTGCATTTGCATAAGAAATAAGATTATTGAAGCTTGATCCAACTTTAAATAGTTCATTTTCCTTAAATAAATGGAATTTTAAGTCATAGCTATACTTTATTTTATTACTATACGTCAAGTATACTCTGGCTCTTCTAATTTTACCTACATATAGTCATTATAGAAAATCTATCATTACAGATTATTGATGAGCATATCATTGTGAATGACTGTAAGAGAAAGAAAATCATCATGTTTATACAGTTTTATTTACTTAAAACCAGATCACTCAATGGCTTCGGTGATCTTTGATACCTGAAGAGAGAAGTATGAATGAAGACAAAAATTCCATATTTGGAATCTCAGCATTTTCTTCCAATTCTCCTCATATTTAGCTAAAGGGCAGAAACATGTAAAGTTTTACACTTATACTGTAATATGGATTAGTGATCATAAATATTCATTTTTGGTTACAATCAAAAGAAACATAATGAAATGAAATGACAATCTGTAAAATGTTAAAAATATACAAATAATCACATGAATATTGAAATATTCTCTGGCTCACAAAAAATCAACAAATAAAAAAGCATTTTTCATGAATCAGAATAATAGATACTCATCTGTATAAACTGTAACTATACATTTTAAAACTTGTAACTTCCTGAAAATAGCATAGATGGATCGATAAAAATATATCCAGCATAGATATTCATCATCTCAGATTAGTTAGAAGCCCAATCCATGCCAGCCAAAATCCAAATCTTATACATTTTATCTTCAGTGATTGACTCATAGTGAACTATTGTTTTCCTTTAAAAAAAAAGTTACCACAGACTAACTGTATGAAATGAGGTTTTGTATTGTGACATTTCCATATAAGCGTATAATATACTTTGATTATATTCACCCTGTCTATTGCTCTTTCTTATTCCCCCATCAATCATTTAAATCCCAAGTTTCATTATATGATTTTTGTGTGTATGTGCTGGTAGTGGGGTTTGAACTCAACACCTGGTATTTGAACTCTGTCTGTTAATGTTTTTGCACAAGGCTGGTACTCTACCATTTAAGCCACAGCTCCATTTCTAGCTTTGAGTAGTTAACGAAGTATAAGGCTCCTAGAATGCCTGGGTTAGCTTTGAACTTACAGGCATGAGCCACAAGCACCAAACCATTATAGACTTTCAATAAATGTATCAAGAAATAACTAAATGGTTGGATCTGATGTACCACACCCATAATTTCAGCTACTCAGGAAAATCCTGAGTTGGAAGGCAGCCTAGGGAAAGTTAGCAGAAGCTTCTATCAAAAATCAAATAAACTGAATGTTTGTTCTGGTTGATTTTTACCATGAAGTAAATGAGATCGGGTATCTCTTCATTCATTTGAATGTATTTGTTACCTTGTTATCAAAGTGCACTGCATCTTTATTTCTCCCTAAAACCTCACTCTCTATTCTGCTATTTCCACCACCCAAGTAACTCACTGCCCACTGTAGAAAAGAAAATTACTTATATTAATATGAACTACCACAATTTTCAATAAATCCTGGGAATGCTACATTCATATACTTTGCATGCATATTAATATCAAGTGTCTGTAAAATTTAATGGTGCAAACAAATATTATTATATGTATAGTGAATTGTTATGTTTGTCACAAGAGAGTTAGAACTTAATGTCCTAGGCCTGGTAGACATTATTGGATTTTGAGTATGTGTTTCAAAGAGATCCTGCTAAGGAGCTAAATATATGTAAGGCCAATAAAAAATAAAGGTTCTTTAAAATTTAGGTCGAAGCTCTTTACACAATCACATATATTCTACTTCCTGTCAAAGCTTATGTGCTTCCAAGGGAATACAGTAATTTGTGCATTTTCTATTTTTCAAGGTATTTTTTATTTTTAGGCCATTCGCATTGTTCTAGTTAAATATTATGAGTGAATGTCAATTTCTAAAGGAGCCATGCAGAGATGGTAGGTGCAATTGTGTTGTAGTCAAAATAAACTCACGGTTAAAGCAAATATTTAACAACTGTCAAATACTCAATTGCACACAGCAAAAACTAATCCTGCAGAACTGGGTAAGTTGAAATTTCAATCCAAACCTCCCTTCTGTGCTTTATAATTAGAAAACCAAATGAGGGACATTTCTGGGCAAGTTGTCTAGTTTAAGAAATCCACCTGTTTTCTATTTTTTGAAAATATATTTCCCCCAGTTCACATGTACAAATGAATAGTTTAGATGTCTTAAGATACTAAGATTGAACTGTAATTAACTGATGAAGGTACTTCTACAATATTCATTCATATTGTACATGAAAATAGCACAATGAAACCAACCAGAACTGTTAAAAAAGAAAAAGTGAAAGGGAATGTGATTAAGAATAAATAATGTAAAAAATGAAAAAGAAATAATGCAGGAGAGATAAATTTGATCAAAAGTATACTGTATGTATATGTAAAGAGCACAATAAAGCTTCTTTGTACAATTAATCTAATAAAACTCTGAAAAGGAATCATCTCACATTTAATTATAACTTCATATTTTCAATATGTCACAATTTGCTAAGCAATAAAGTTATGAGGCATTTATTAAAAGAAATATTTTGAGTAAAGCAATGATCTCAGGGTGTATAGAAGAATCCCCTGGAGAGTGGAAAGCATCTCTGTGGTCTCCCATCAAGCCTTTGGTCTGACCATCCGTTATGTTTTCTTCCTTCAGTCAGCCTTCTCTGTGGCTACATCTTTGGCCTTGCAAATATTCAGCTTTAAGCTGAAATAGCTCTAGCATTCAACTTTCCATCCCACTACATTAGCCTCACCACATCTGTCTTGAGCCTTTTAGGGACATTTACTTAGTTGGGTTTCATCTATCACTGCCTTCTTTTGATGCACACTGCTTGGCACTCTGCCAGACATTTCATGCAAATTTGCAGATTATTGATCACATAAATCCATGGTTTTAAGTTCAACTAGTCTCAGAGTTTTAGAAATCCTGAGGAGTCCCCTACCTAAATTTTTAAAAGCTTTTCTTTCCTTATTAAAACATTAACCCCATCACTGATTCTCACTTTCTTCAGGGGGAGGAATCTCCTCCTCTCTCATCCAGATTGCATTCTGTATTTCTATGAGTAGGGAGCAGGGGCCCTTTGTCTAAGACTAGTTTGTCTCTTTGAGATTTTTTTCTCTTCTTTAAGGACAAAGCAACAATTGCTAGCCTCCTTTAGGACTGTATCCTCTGTTCCTTTCTCTCAACTATTATTGAACAAATAATATAACCATCTAGATTTTTCCAGTAAAAAGGAAATGTACATAAAACATCTGTGGATATTTACTTGTTGATGTTATCCCTCTGCTGTGTACTATAGATAGTCTACTAAAAATTGGTCTACTCACAATTTCCTTGTGCTTTCCAATTTATCAGTGGATATAGCCATCATCAGATTTGTACTATTTGGGGAGCATCTAGATAAAGCTTATATGGTTGCTGGCTCTTTTCTCTCGGTTTTCTGCCATGAGGTGATGAATCTCTTAAGTACCTTGATGTTCTGCTCAAGTACATGGAAGGAAGCCACCTGAGACTGGACCTCTGAAACTGTCAGGCAAAATAAATTTCTCCTCCTTTAAAATATACTAACAAATAAATAAGCAAAAAGAGCAGGATCTAGATACGAAAGACATAGTAAAAAGAGAAGTAAACAAAAGGACTATGATTTTGATCCTCAGTGACTAAAGAAAACAGTCACTTCTCAGAACAAGGAAGTTAGAAAGAGGAATTTATTTGTGAAAGAAATTATAAGTAAAATGAAAGACTACAAAGTAGAAATTTCCCATAAGTGAAATGTTTCCATTAGTTTTCAAGGGAAAAATAACTTTTTATGGCTCTTCAGTCTCCAAACCTATTCTAGTATCAAAAGAATTACCTCCAATATCTGAGCTGTTTTTGTCAGCTGCTGCCTAAGTTCTGATTCCTAGGGGGAATAAAACCTATGGTTAATAATTGGGAGAAGGTAGGAAAAGTATGAACTATTTTATGTGTGTACATTTATCCCCAGTCTGATGAAACCTTTATGCCAACAAGTTTGAGAATCTAGAAGAAATGGATGAATTTCTAGCCAATGTTAACATACCCACACTGAACCAAGAAGACCTAATCCAACTAAACAGGCCTATTTCAAGCTCTGAAATAGAAATGGCAATAAGAGACCTTCCACCTAAGAAAAGCCCAGGGCCAGATGGATTCACAGCTGAATTCTATAAGGTCTTCAAAGCAGAGCTCACACCAATACTCCTCAAGCTCTTCAATGAAATTAAAATGAAGGCAAAGCTGGTTCAACATACGCAAATCAATTAATATAATTCAACACATCAACAGGAGCAAGGACAAAAATCACATGATTGTCTCAATAGATGTAGAAAAGGCATTTGACAAGATCCAACACCCCTTTATGTTAAAAGCTCTGGAGAAACGAGGAATTCATGGAACATTCCTCAATATAATAAAGGCTGTGTATGACAAACCCACAGCTAGTATTATACTTAATGGCAAAAAGCTAAAGCCATTCCCTCTAAAATCAGGAATGAGACAAGGATGCCCACTCTCTCCACTCCTCTTTAACAAAGTATTAGAATTCCTAGCCAAAGCAGTAAGGCAAGAAGCAAGCATAAAGGGGATCCAAGTAGGGAAAGAGGAAGTAAAACTATCCCTCTTTGCAGATGACATGATTCTGTATTTAAAGAATCCTACAGACTCTACTCCCAAGCTCCTTGAGCTGATTCAAAACTTTGGAAGGGTAGCAGGGTATAAAATCAACCCTCAAAAATCAACTGCCTTCCTTTATGCCAACAGTGAGAGGAAGGAGGCAACAATCAGGAAAGCAACTCCTTTTGCAATAGCCTCAAAGAAAATAAAGCACCTAGGAATTATCTTTAAGAATGTTAACTTTTATGGTCTCTTTACAGCTATTCACAGGCTTTGTTTTTAATTGTATTTACTGCCTCTATGTAGGTATACAAAGAGATTTACCACTCAACGAATCAGCTTACGATGCCGTGCATCTTGATTCATGTCACTCCGTTCATCGTTTCCCCATTCCTCACAATGCAATCCCTTCCCTCCATTTTCAGGGTTTCCTGTGGTCTGATGGCATTCTCTCCACCATTTCCACTTGTCCATTTGTCTACTTCTCTTCCCTTCATTCCTCTTGCCTAGGATTTAGGTGACTCATTTTTCTTAGGAATTACACCATTCAACTTCCTCCCTGCAAATATCACATTTTAGTCACTATATTTGTGTACATGTGCATACAGCCCTGTATTTTTTTACTTATATATCTACAAATGAGATCTAACTTTCACATATGAGAAAAATCATGCATCCTTTGCCTTTGTGGGCCAGAATTATTTCCATTAACATCATTGTTTTCCAGGTCCAATTATTTCTTGAATAGCATTCCTTCTAAGACATTTCCTTACATCAAAGGACATAATTAACAAGCTAAAAAGACAGCCTACAGAATAGGAGATGATTTTTGCTGGCTATACATCAGACTGAGGCCTACATCAGAATATACAACAGATGTTGGTGCAGATGTGAGGAAAAGGAACTCTAGTGCATTGTTGATGGGAATGTCAATTTGTTCGAGTATTCTTGAAAACTAAAAATTAAACATACAACTACTACTCTCTGATCCATCAAATGCCATTCTTGGTATTTGAAGGGACTGTCTCTCTTGTGGGTACATTTTCAAGTTCTTCCAACATTCTTCAACACTAGATAGGTCTCCTGGTACTTGTAAACTTTTCCCTCTGGGGACCTGTCATTTGTCTTTCAGCCCCACCATATTGAGCAATTATCTCCAGACATTCTGCCTCCTTAATCCTCCACCAATCTTCTTCAGTAGCACTAAAGATCTTTTTCAGCAACACTCAGAAACACCCTACCAGCTCTCATGTGTCATCCCCAGTCCTCTTCAAGCCATGCAGTTACTTGTAAGAGAATCACTTTTCTCAGATTCATTTCACTTACATATAGCATGAGACTCTCAGGCTTGACCACGCCTCCCATGTTCCAAGATCAGGTGGTACATAGGAAACTCAGGATGCAGCCCCTTCAAACCGATTTGAAGTAATAACAATCCACATTTCAATCCTCTTCTCATCGTAATCACCATCTAATGACTTGTTCCTTCTAGAGAATGTTCCTACAAATGCTTTTTCCTCTCTTGAATTTCTTTATAAGACAAATCCATGCATCTAACAGCAGCAAAAGCCTGTATTTGCATCATTCCAGCTGAAGTTTAGCACCCCATTTTGCAGGAAAGGGGTCCTAGTTACCTGTAGCTTGGGCTCAGCTTCAAGCCAAAGAGCCTTATTAAACAACTTGTCACCACAACATGGAGATTAAAATTAATATTATGTTGGTGGGCTTTCAAACTCATTCAACCACAATGAAAAGCAGTATGGCAGTTCCTCAAGAGACTAAACATAGAGCTCCCCTATGACCCAGCAATTCCACTACTTGGCATTTACCCAACCATCCAGAAACAAAAACATGCTAAATCCACTAGCACAACAATGTTCATTGCAGCACTATTTACCATAGCAAAGATATGGAACCAACCTAGATGTCCCTCAGTTGATGAGTGGATCAACAAGTTGTGGTATTTGTACACAATGGAATTCTATGCTGCTGTCAGAAAGAATGACATCGCCCCATTTGTTAGGAAATGGAAAGACTTAGAAAAGATCATATTAAGTGAAGTAAGCCAGACTCAAAGGAACTTAGGCTCAATGGTTTCCCTCATTTGTCATAATCAGTAGAAACCCTGGGTTCTCCTAGCAGAGATTTACAATAGAGCAAAACCTAGATACATAAGGCCATATAGTATGACACTAAATGAAAGGACCTCTAGGATATAGAAACAAAAGCCATATAATGAGTGATTGTTTTCCTTACTGTACTATGTTATCGCTCATCTCTTTTGCTCTCCCTTAGTTATCTCATATTGTTATAGTATCTTACTTTGTTATCTGATATATTGGATATATTTGTATTTGGTTATTTGAAATTGGATAGGGAAGTGGGGTAAACAAGATGAGGTGTGGAGGTGGGGGGGAAGGGAAATGGGGACCAAGACATGTGAAAGGGTATCAATATATGTGAAATAATGCACCTTCTATCTGGCGAATATAATGTAACCTTTCTATTAATTACAATAAAATATATAAAAAAATTTTAAAAAATAATATTATGTTGTTAGACAAATTGGAATCAGTAATAGCTATAGACAATTAGGGAAGGAAATTGACCAGTGAGATGATAGATAAAAGCAACGGTAAGTGTGTGTGCTCCTCTAAGCAGATCTGTAATTCTTGTTTCCATAGAGACTGTACTTTCAAATCTGTATTGAACTTCAAGGGGGATGGAAACTGCACTCCTATGAAATATTACTGCAGAGCGATGTAGTTGCGTTTCTGGATATTTGTATATATGTTTTCATTTAACAAGCTGAAGAACAAATAAAAATGCTTATTCACACTAAAATAAATATTAAAAGTTCCATCAATTATGCAGATATTGTAAAAACAAAGATTTCACTTTCACTCCTGGTTCCTTTTTTGTGGGTGGGAATGTTTCTTTATACACAAGACAGCCATAATCTAAGAGACTCGAGTTCTTAGAACCCCATTCTTCCTAAACTCAAAACTTCAGAGGAACTCCTTACTCTTTGGGAGGTTTTTGGATTATATAGCAGAGGCACATGCAGAAAACGAATGGTTCCTGAAGGTCTCCTTCGAGGGGCTTGAACTGTGTTTCTCTACACTTGTTGTTGGTGTGCTGTCCCTTATTTTCTAGCCATTTGAGCTTATTTCAAATGAAGGTCTTTTCAGATGTACTCGAGGTAAAACAAGGCCGTGGACATAAAACAGAGATGCCATGTGATGACCAAGGTGAAAGCTGTGAAGGGCACAGCTGCAAGACAAGAAACACCAAATAAGGACAGCTGCTACCAGAAGCAGGGAATACACACAGTCGAATTTTATCCAGAGACAAAAGAGTAGGCTGGTCCTGCTGACACCGTGTGCACAGATTTCTAGCCTCGACTGTGAAGAATACATTTCAGTTGTCTTATGACATCCTATTTGGAGTATTTTGTTAAGGTAGCCTAAGAAGCTTGTACATACAGAAAAAAAATCAGCAACAACTACAGAAACCAGTATGATTAGAAGACTATGTCTGTCTTGTGTACAAAGAATCATTCCCACTCACAAAAAAGGAACCAGGAATGAAAGTGAAATCTTTTTGTTTTTACAATATCTGCATATTTGATGAACATATTTAATATTTATTTTAGTGTGACGGTTTCTTGGACTGGTGATCTTTTCTGGAAGGGTGGCATTTCCAGTTTTGGTGCTGATATGTAGACTAGCAGTTGTCTCAGTTCAAGAATTAAACTGGTGCTTTCAACTTGAGTATCAATCCAAATAAGACTCTGAATTGCTCTTCAGTGGCCATACAAAGACACAACACAACTTCTCCGATTAAAGAGTTGCTCAAAATATTCCTTGCTTACAATATGTTCCTTTGGTATAGGAAAACTTGCTCATCTTGATCAAATCCTGAATCAACCTGAAAATAAGCCAGTGAACTAATTCAGCTTTGAAACTCACTGGACACTGTGTTAGGACTGAGCTACAACATGGAAAAGGAGGCCAGGGGGAAAAATAACTGGGAGAGAATTAGGGAGAGGATGACACTGTCAAAAAGAAGTATACTCAGTATCTGACATGTAACTGCAACCCTTCTGTACATCACTTTACAATAAATTTTTTAAATTTAAAATTGAAGTAAACTGTAACTATTTCAATGCTTTGAAACTAAACTCTGTGCAACCACATTTTACCAGAAAAGTTTGGCAACTCAGCAATTACCATGATATCTGAATATTATACTAACTACAAGAATCCCCAAATTAAATAACACTTTCATATATCAATATTTCCAATCATATCTTCACATTAGATTTTAAATGGGAATTATTTATTTCTGAGTTAATTCACAAATTCAGATGCCAGGACTCTACAGAATAATAGCACTGTTCTTTATTATTATTATTATTATTATTATTATTATTATTATCTATAAGTAGCTATACAAAGGAGTTGCTGTTCAACAAAATCGTTTATAAATAAATATACCAAAGTTTGAGCCCTTTCAACATTCTCACATCCCTCCTCTACTCAGTCCTTCCTTCACTTTTGTTAACTTTGTAGGATATATGTTGGATTCCCAAATACCCCTCTTCTCTTCTTCATGCCTCTGATATTACAATGATGCCACATAAGTGTCTCTTATTGTGTACACTTAAAATGAGTGGCTTTGTGGCATACACACTGTAATTCAATGTAATTACTTAAGAAAAAAAACTCTACTCCCCTTAGAGGAAGATCGTAGAAATGATTGGAGATTTAGCAAATGGTCATTGGTGAGGCTGCCTATGTCACTCTGGCAATGACAGTCCAAGTAAAGAATGCTGTGGTGTATTGCAATTTTATCTTGCCAAAGATGACTGAAGATAAACCAGGATCCTATGGATGAGAGAAATTCCAGAGATAATAAGCCTCCAGGGGATAGAGAAGTTATTTTCCTTCTATCTATCTTGAGCTGGAGATTAATCACCTGAAGACCTATAAAGACATTATCTATACCAGAATTTGTACAGGGGAAGCATCTCTAGGAAGATTGTCTAGTGAGTATCACTGTTGTATTTGATCATCCTTGTTCCACCTTTTTTTGTGCTTTCCCTTACCCTCCCAAATATGAAGAAACTAATAATGATAATAAAATAGAAAGTAATTAGAATATATTTTCTGTCCGTGGTGCAGAAAGTAGCAGTGTGTTTAGCATTTCAAAGCGTACCTTGCCTCAAGATTCACCAATTTTGGGAGTGTGTTGAGTGTCATTAAGCTTCATAGAACTCAAATTTCCTCATTTGTAAAATTGGAGCTAATAATGTGAATAATGCGTTCAGACTACCTTACAAAATTGTGATCAATCTTACATGAGATGGGGTGTGCAAATGTAAAACATTGGAAAAAGAATTGTTTTAAGAGCTAATATCACAATGATATTACTCTGCAGGGTTTAAATCATTTCTGATTTTTAGTAAGGAATATACTGTCCTGAGACACTTTAGAGAGTCAGTACCAGTCTCCTGTGACTGTTCGAGATTAATTCTGCTTCCTCCACCTCTCCTCCCACAGTGTAGGCTGTCTGAGAAGGGAGTATGATTAGACCTTGAAATTAATGATATAACGTTTATGTATTTGAAAGACTTGAATCTGCTTTGACTCTCATCAGTTGGTTTATTTCAAGAGCAGTCTGCTCAGGAATGGTACTATACTCAAAGGAAGAGGGAAAGGAAGGAGAACATGGGAATATTAGCTCTTGAGGAATTTAAAGTTAACTCATACAGTCAGGATAGAGAAGCACTGAGTTTTTTCCTTGTGAAGTTAGGCTCTATTAATAAACTAAAAAGAGGTTACAAAGGTCTTCCCCCAAACAGCAATGCTACTCTCCATGAGAAAGTCAGTGAATTTCTTTTTACAAGTTTCAGGAAATGTTGGTGTATTGGCCAATCTTCACCTTCAAAACACATTCTAAATGCAACCACAGTCTACTGTCTTGTCAAGAGGTGGCTTCAACAGGATGTCTCATCTAGATCCTTGCCCAGGGGCTTCTGATTAAACACTGAAACATTTAAAAACATTAAAAAGCAGCAAACAGAGGGATGAAGGACAAGGCTGAAAGCGGTGACATTGATGAAGATACATTGTATTCATAAACTGCTTTGTTGGGTGGCAATCTTTTGTACAACTACTTAAAAATAATAAAAAGATAGATTAAAAAAAGAACCAGCAGTTGATTGGAAAGTCACAAGAAAGGAAATCAGGGGTTTTGTTCATGGGAGGTAGTAGAGAACTACCAGCTGCAGTTACAGACTTTCCCAGGAACAGAATAACTGCTTTCTCACTGGTCCTTGGTTTAGAAGTGATGTTACCGCTTCTCCACCTCTTTTGGTCTTCTCCTAACTCAGAGCTTTAAATTTCTATTCACCCATTTGCCCTTCTGCGTGTGCCACCCTTTGCCTGACAATGCCTTTACGGATACACTTGGGCCAGTCCTTTGCCTAGAAAATTATGTATCAATTGTGTATCAGATTTTTTTTGATTCCTGATCAGAATATTGTAGACAATATTTTCAAGAAGGAAAATAGGCTTTGTGTCTATTTAGGAGAATTACAAAATTATTTTGCATACCTAAGCTTATTGCTCTTGAATATACCACTGTTTCCATCTTTTAAATGACAAGAAAGAATGAATCCAAAAATAGCATTTCAAATTCAAAGGTAACCTGAAGGAATTGTTTTTCTGATTATTATTTATTTATTTTAGAAAGGGGAAAAAGCCTCAATTTTGAGGTCCCCTCTATACACTAACATATCTTAAAGATCTATCTTGTTTGGGGGCCAATGTACTGAAACTTCTTGCAGCCTTGTAAAGAAAGTTCAGAGCAAGTGCTAAAAGCCACCTGCGATCCAAATTTATTAGGAAAAAAACCTCTAAAACAAGTTTCCAAGAAACCAAGAAGTTGTTGTCTAGAGACTCTACGTTATTAAAAGTGATATGAGGTTACCATTTCACAAGGAAACTGTACTGGCTGGGCAGGCTTTGTGTAACAATTACAGGGTTTGCACAGTTCTCAGCATTTGAAAACATCCTTTTGTGGCACTAAGCCAGACCATCACTCACTTAACAAGCTGCTTTCCTCTCTCCCTCCCTTCACTCTCCACAGGGTAACATGAAAAGTTAAACTACATCCTAGGCCCAATTTGAATAATCACAATACATTTTATATTAGAGAAGCCTGAAATATATACTGTAGTTTTTTTTTCCCCTTTCTATTCTTTGGATATTTTCAATTAGCTTCTCTGCCCATCAATACACAGTATCTAGTATGGTAGCACAAGCAGACATCTAGTGAAGGTATAGTGCATATTTGAAGTCCATAAATTATTTAAACATTATTTTCCAATGATATTACACAGGGAGTAGGTAGTTTCATAAAGCCTTCAAGTCAATAATAACCTCTCAATTCAAGTACTAAGAGCAGTATCTTAGAATACATAAAATTTAAATTTTAAGATCTGAGTTTTGAGATTGTTTTTCCCCTTCTTTTTTAAAGTTGGTACCTTTGAGTACATTCATGTGTCTACACATTGTTTTGAAAGGATTGTTTTCTGAAAATAAGAATATTTTAGAGTTGAAAAGTCAAAGCAATTTTCACAATAGAAATTTTCATCTGCTGCATATTCAAGCAAGTCTCTGTTCACATTCTTGCTACATTGTGGAATTGACAATAATGCAAGATTTTAGTTCAACAACTGAATATAATCATTCACAAGATAAACTATTGTGCCAGAATTTCTCACTAACGCCATCAGTCACAGTGCCTCTGTCCCTTGATTTATGTTTCTTCATGTGTTGGTGAATGTTTTATGCGACTTTATGTGAATCACAATTCAATAAGTGCATCTAGCTACAAATAATTTCATCTGAAATATAAACAATGCTATCAATGTTTTTCTAAAATCTGAATGTAGGATGCAAATTGCTCCATATGTTTGAGTTCTACCAAATAAAATCTCCTTTTCTCATTAAGAATCAAAAATTAGATCCTAACCTCATCTCTATTACCATTATATTTATACATATATGTATGTATAAAATCTATAGCAGAATATGCAAACATATTTGAGCATAAAGCTGAACAAGTCATTGTATTATAGGAAAAAATTCTCCTCTGAAACCATTAAATTTATGTTTTCCTGATAAAGATGTGTAGAGTACTCTGAGAAATAATACCATGGGTTGTCTGAGATTAAGAAAACAAAATTAGAGAGCAGTGATGTTCATAGCCCTGACTCTGAATTTTTTTAAAAAATATGTAGTGTATTACTTCATATCGGCCCAACCTTTTATAGATTAGGGTACAGGACTTGGTGATATGAAGAAGTAGGCAGATTAAATGATTTATTTTTTCAAAAAAGACATGGTTAAAGCATATTTCCAAACTCTAAACAGAAAGATATTTAACATATAACCAAGTACTTATTCTCTTTCTCTCTCATATTCACACACATTTCTATGGAACTGCCACCAAAATTTTATAAAACAATTAATGGAATGATCACAAAAGCACTAGTATACTATTCTAGTTAATCTTTGCTTCATAGGTTCCTCACAGCCCTCTTAATTCCTTTCATAATCAAGTGAAGAGCGGCTTCCGTGATATAAAATCTCTTTAAGTTATGTTATAAAAATGTGGAAAGAGTACATGTCATTTCCTGATTTGGAGATGGAGAAGGCAGAGAGAACATGAGGCTTTTTTGAACAGTCACATCTATAATATCTCACACTTCTATTCTCTCACCTAGACTGACGAAGCTGGAAAACCAAAGGCAGTACTGCCAAAGTTTGAGCTTTTCATTCAAAGAAACCTCTGAAATCTATGCAAGTTACACTGTCAACTTAATTAAACTCACCAACAAAATTAGGCAGTATTTTATATTTAGTTCTTTGTGGCTGTTTAGAAACATACATTAAACCTGCAGAATAACCTCATGCTTTTGGTAACCTAGAGTAATAATGCGAATGAGATTATTTGAAGAAGCCAACCTACCTCTTGATTCCCTTTCTATCTTGAAAAGAGAGGCTGAGCCCTGCTCTAGCTTGAAACTCTAAAAGGAGAAGGCTTATCTCCTTTCCATATGTAAGAAAACACTCAATGTGTAAGATACATTGGAAAGACTTAGAAAAAATCATATTAAGCGAAGTAAGCCAGACTCAAAGAAACATAGGCTCAATGGTTTCCCTCATTTGTCATGATCAGTAGAAACCTTGGGCTCTCCTAGCAGAGATCTGCAATAGAGCAAAACCTTGATACATAAGGCCATACAGTATGACGCTAAATGAAAGGACCTCTAGGATATAAAAGCAAAAGCCATATAATGAGTGATTTTTTTTTTTGCTCAGGGCCTGAGCACTGTCCTTGGACTTTCTCAAGGCTAGAGCTCTACCACTTGAGCCTCAGCACCACTTCTGGCTTTTTTGTATGTATGTGGTACCAAGGGATCGAACCTGGGTCTTCGTGCATGCTAGGCAAGCACTTTAACCACTAGGCCAAACTCCCAGCCCATAATGAGTGATTTTTGTCCTTAATGTACTATGTTATCTCTCATCTCTTTTGCTGTCCCTTGGTTATCTCATATTGTTAGAGTATTTCACCTTGTTATCTGATATATTGGATATATTCATATTTGGTTATTTGAAATTGGATAGGGAGGGGGGAAAACAAGATGAGGGGTGGGGGTGGGGGGAAGGGAAATGGGGACCAAGATATGAGAAAGGGTATCAATGTATGTGAAATAGTGCATCTTCTATCTGGTGAATATAATGCAACCCTTCTATTAATTACACTAAAAATTATATTAAAAAAGATACATTGGGAAGACATTGGCATGATTTATGGCCTTCTGCTGGAAGTTATGTCAATAATATAATGCCTTCTTTTAGATTAAGTCACAATTGATCTAGGAAATAAAGACCGTTAAGAGAAAGAATGATCTGTAAGCACTGAAAAAAAAATACATAGCTACTTAGAGCCTTTTTTTCATAATTTTTTATTGTAATTAATAGAAGGGTTACATTATATTCATCACATAGAAGGTGCATTGCTTCACAAACATTGATACCCTTTCTCATGTCTTGTCATTTCCCTACCTCTACCCCCACCCCTCATCTTCTTTTCCGCCCTTCCCTATCCTATTTCAGATAACCAATCATGCATATATACAATATATCAGATAAGGTGAAATACTGTAACAATATAAGATAACCAAGGGACAGAAAAAGAGATGAAAGATAACATAGTACATTAAGGAAAACAATCACTCATTATATGGCTTTTTTTTTTCTATATCAGGAGGTCCTTTTATTTAGCGTCATACTATATGGCCTTATGTATCTAGGTTTTATTGTATTGTAAATCTCTGCTAGGAGAGACCAAGGTTTTTACTGATTATGACAAATGAGGGAAACCATTGAGTCTATGGTCCTTTGAGTCTGGCTTACTTCACTTAATATGATTTTTTTCTAAGTCTTTCCATTTCCTTACAAATGGGGTGATGTCATTCTTTCTGACAACAGCATAGAATTCCATTGTGTATAAATACCACATCTTTTTGATCCACTCATCAACTGAGGGGCATCTGGGTTGGTTCCACATCTTTACTATGGCAAATAGTGCTGCAATGAACATCGTTGTGCTAGTGGATTTAGTATGTCCTTGTTTATGAATGATTGGGTAAATGTCAAGTAATGGAATTGCTGGGTTATAGGGGAGCTCTATGTTTAGTCTTTTGACCTGTGCCAAGGAGACCTAGTGTATCTCCTCCTGTTCCTTCTTGTAAAGTTTTCAGTGTATCTGCTTTTACCTCGAGGTCTTTCATCCATTTGGAGTTAATCCTCGTGCAGGTGACAAAGAAGGATCCAACTTTAGTTTTCTGCAGGTTCTTAACCAGTTCTGCCAGCACCACTTGTTGAAGAGGCTGTCTTTCTTCCAGTCTATTTTTTTTGCTGCCATCTTCCAACAATCTCCGCTACTTAGAGACTTTTGAAGGATCCAGGTAGCTAGACATTAAACTAACAAAACTCAAGACTTCAGTGAAGAAAAGATTCCCATCTAGAGCTTACACACTCTGGTAGCTTCCAGAGGAGTCTGGTCAATAAGAAGAGAGAAATACCATGGAAAGGAATTTGAATGCCAAAGATGGCTTTACTCTGGTATTAGTACAAAAGACTGAAATGTGATAATACTCTCACCATGAGCTTTAATCATAAAATGATTTAAAAAGAACTATGTTTTCCTCATACATTAATCCTGAACAAAGCAGGTGGACTGCCATGCTGCATGGAGTTATTCAGAGATCCAGATTCTTTCTGTCTTCTTTTCCATTATCAACTAGCATGTTGATATTATCTGCATAGGGAATTATTTGAAAACATTGCCTTTAAGTTGAATCCACTAAAGCATACATGCTCAATGTCTTAAGTCCTAGGACACCAAGCGATATACATGACTTCTGGTCACAATCAGAGAAAGATCTAGAAACAAGAGAAGATAAGAATCTAGAAGAGAAATTTTTATTACAAAGTAAAAGTGAACTCATGGAAGAGGTTCAGGCATTTCCATAGAAAGTTCAACTCCAGAATTTGGGGAAACATTTTTCCTGGGAAAGCTTAAAGGTGGGGAGAATTATTTATGTGTTAAGGTGAGGGAAAGGCTGAGAATTCCCAGAGAAGGCCACTTCTCTTTTCTGTCCTTGTATGATGTTTTACAATTAAGTCCTGGCATCAGATACATAATATGAACAGCCAATTCTATATAACTAATGATATGGATAATCCTTTATAATAATGCAAAGGACGGTTAGTGGTTATATTTGTCAGTTGTTGGTACCAGGTCTCAGTCAATGTTCAAGCAGATATATGACATCCTGCCTATATTGAAGCTCTGCTATATTGTGGATCTTTACCTCTGTAGCTTCCTCTTTCCCTGTTCCATGAAGCCTGCTTCAAAAGGAATAGATTTTATGAATCAAATACTCATCTTCAAAACCATGGTATGTCCGTGATGTGTCACAGCAGGCTGCAAACATCTAAAGGCTAAAATGATAATGACTTCAATAATGAAGTAAGGTTCATTGACATGGAAAAAAAATCTACTAAGGTTGATGTTTGCTGTTAAAATTTGAAGCTTCAAAATTCTTATCCATTACCCAAAATTAGAATATTTTCACAAATCTATTGTGAAGAGAACTATAAATCACTGTCTGGATTGTTAATTAAATTTATGTTAATTTATTGTTAATTAAAGTTATGAACTTTAGTTCTATGGAAGAATCTATCCTGTTCCTCCTCTTTCACTTTCTCCAAAGGAAAAGAAAGATACCCTAAAGAGTAAAAGTTGTCTCCACAAACAGTTCAGTTCTTAGCATTTAAAACACATTTAATTGAATTTAAACATCTCAAATGACATTAAACATTTCATTTCACCAAGACAATATGCAGAGACAAGACTTCTAACAGCCATTCATTGATTCTGATAGTAAAAGAGCATGCCATGAAATTTTATCTAATCATAAGAGTAGGTTGATATGGCTTATAACTAAATGTCAAAAATAGAGTGTTTAATTACATAGTCTAATTGTCATTTCTTATTAACAGCAAGGTACTGGAAGAGAAGAATGAGTTATATTTATACTCCCTGTTCAGTTTTGGAGGGAGAGTAGTGGGTCCCTGGTATTTCTAACAAAAAGCTTTATACTGTACATTAATGATTATGTAGTGAAACTCAACCAATATTATTATCTTAAAACTGTTCAGAGTTGAGCTGGATGAGGTGGCTCATGCCTGTAATCCTAGCTACTCAGGAGATTGAGATCTGAAGATCTCAGTTCAAAGCCAGTCTGGGCAATACAAAGCCGAGAGACTCTTATCTCCAATTAATCACTAAAAATGAGAAGTGGGGATGTGGCTCAAGGGTAGCCTTGAGCTGAAGAGCTCAGGGACAGCACTCAGGCCAGAGTTCAAGCCCTATGACCCCCTCCCCCCAAAAAACTGTTCAGAGTTGCATCTGTAACATCACTGGGAAAATGTAAAATCTCAGGTCCTCATCTTAGATTTACAAAATCAAAATTTAATAAGATATCCAAATAATGACTGCACAGTTCAAATTTGAGAGGCACTTCCATAGCATATATTCTCTAAGTATTTTGTTGTTATTAAGAATTGTTCAGGCAATACTTGAAGGAAATCATCGCAATGTCTTCAGTGCATACTTACTTAGAATTTATTATCTATAACTAAGTGAAAACAACTGTTTAGAGTTTAATACAATGGACATATTTTGCATAGATCATACATACAAATGTTGAATAAGCAATTTGTTTCACAATTTATCTATCTTGTCTCACTTTAAAAGGACACAAGTTTGCATACAATGAGTGGCATCTGTGCATTTCCATCATTGTTACTCCTAACTGATAACAAAGCTGACTGGGTTCTAAATTCACCAACAACCAAAAAGGACAAACAGCAAGTGACCATTGAGTCTCAAAAACTTGATCCTCACATTATTAGAATTATTTGTCCTTCTGAAATCCTTCCAAACTCAATTCAGAACGAAGATTTCTAAAATACCTAAGTACAAGTAACCTGCTCTATTTGCAGTTTATTGTATACATTTTTGCCTTTGTTTTTGGTTTTTTTGTCAAGCATGGTCAAAAATCAGTCAATCAGAAGAAATTTCAAAGGCAATTTTACACATTCATTGTACAGCTTAGTTGAAAGAGAGAAACTCTTGGTCACTTCTAGGTTATTAGCAATTTTGTATAAATCACGGTGATCTGTTGACTATTTTCCTACCCTTAATTTTGCAGGAAAAAAAAATATGATTCCCTAAAAGCAAACAGTGCCCAGAAAATAGAATAAAAGCAAATGTTCTTAATTTAATTGCTAATGCAAAACCTTTAGATATGTTGAAAGACAGCAGAAGTTGGGCGATACGTTGTGGAAAATGAGTCCTGCATTCACAGTACAGTTCTGAAATCTATTCACTTAGAACATTCTCAATTTCTCTTCAGTGGTCTTCTTATGGAAACCATTAACCCACAGTTACCAAGGGTCTACTTAGACCTCATAAATATCATTAGATTACCTGAGCAGTTTGAGCTCAATTAAAATTCTAAGATCATCTGACTGACCTTTCCAATCCTCTTGTCTAAAATGTAAAAATCTCATTCCATGCTGATTATTTAGTGTAGAACCACCACATCCTTGGCTGTCCTCATCTTTTCCTGTGAAACCTAAGATCTAGATTAATATCTAATCCTTCCCTGACTTACAGACCATGCTACTTTCTCATCCTTTCCCATATTCCTTATAGTTATGCTCTCCACTTAGTTCATGGATGATCCATATGTTAAGATTCATATGTTTACTATCTCTAAAGAATCAGCTGCCCCCAAATTCAAAAAATGTAAAGCAGCAGAAACATGGCACAATCACAGTCAATTACCACATAAGGGTGAGGAGAGAAGAAGGAAGAACTGTAGGATTGAAGCTAGCAGAAGGAAGATTTCAAACTTAAGCTTGACATCTGGTAGTAATAAGAGAGGAGATACATGTGATACAAGCTGAACTTTTCTGCTAGCATAAGGAAGTTAAGTAGGGAAATGAGGTAACTAGCTATGTAGAAAAACCAGCCTTTAAGGGGAGGACAGTTCCCTTCCCAGGGTTCCTTTATTCCATATATTTTATTATAATTAATAGAAGGGTTACATTATATTCACCAGATAGAAGGTGCATTACTTCACAAACATTGATACCCTTTCTCATGTCTTGGTCACCATTTCCCCCCTTCCCTATCCTATTTCAAATAACTAAATAAGCATATATACAATATATCAGATAACAAGGTAAAATACTATAACAATATGAGATAACCAAGGGACAGCAAAGAGATGAGAGACAACATAGTACATTAAGGCCAACAATCACTCATTATATGGCTTTTGTTTCTATAACCTGGAGGTCCTTTCATTCAGTGTCATTCTTTATGGCCTTATGTATCAGGTCTTGGTTCTGATATTAAACATGTGATGACTTTATAGGATTCTCACTCAGTCCTCCCTTCTATAGTAAGCAGACAGGGTCAACCTTCTTGGTCCACTTAAAATCTTCAAATCTGGCCCCTGCAAGATCCTATCACAAAATGTCCATTGTGTTGTGTCTTGCCATCCTACTTCACAAGTAGCCCACTTTCTTCACACTATTCAACTTTTGGTTTCCTGAGACTGTTTCCCTGGTACGTTTCCCCCTGGAGATTCTTTCTCTCTAGCTGATCAGAAACTTTAGTGTACTTCAACATACTTTGCAAAGATTTCATCTATTTTCTTTCCATACTCCATCATCCATGTCTGTTAATGATGTTCCAAAAAAATAATATCTTTACCACAGGTGACTCTCCTGAGTTCATTTGCATGTTCTCGGCAAGTTTACCCTCAACACGAAGAACTCTATTCTAATTACCTTCTCCTTGACATCTTTTCCTCTATATTTTAGCATGATGAATGACATTATCCAATCATATAAGATCTTTGAATCCTGGGCTCAACTAATCCCAGTCTTCACCGCTTAGTTCAAAATTTTACCCATTTAATACTCTTTTAACTTACATACGTGGCATCATCTTTCTACTTTATAGTATATAAGTCATTAAACTAGACTATCTGCTTCTCATTTTCATCCCTCTAGTCTACCCATGTAAACTATTCTACTATGTAATGTCAATAAAAATCCATTCATCTTAAAATAGCACACATTCTTTTTATGATCTAAATTCTGCAGCTACTCACATGTCCATTCTGATCTATGTTACATGCATAGCTCCTTAAAAGTATCATGTGATTACATTTTTTTCCTTAGGGCTCTTCAATATTTACCTGGTAAACATCTATTCATACTGAAAGATTCAATTTTAGTTTCTCCCCTGTGTCAAGCGAAGCATTCCCTGGCTCTTATACTTGGTCACTCCACTCTTCGTTCCTTTGTCCCATTTTTTATTTTTTTTTATTTCAATGTATGGAGGGGTTACAGTTATATTCACCAGATAGAAGTTGCATTACTTCTCACACACTGATATCCCTTCTTAGTTTTTGTCCCCATTTCCCTCCCCCCACCCCTCCCCTCATTCCTCCCCTATTTCAAATAAACAAGTAAACATCTATATAATGTACCAGGTAACAAATTGGGATACTGTAACAATATGAGATTAACCAAAGGGCTACACAAGAGAAGAGAGAAAAATGTAATACATAAAGAGTAACAGTCACTCATAATTAAGCTCTTTTTTCCATGTCCTTGGAAGTCCATTAATTTGGCCTCATCCTATAAGGCCTTAAATATAGCATTCATTTGTCTCAATAGCATGTTTATATTCCATATTTTTCTTGAGTATGGGACCCTGTTGGATCCTATTGGGTGGGTTGCACCAAAGATATGACTGGGACAAGGCAAGTACCACTAAGTATTTACTGAAAAAGAATGCTCATATAGTTATGGAATAAATTCAAAAATAAAACGTATCTGCAGTTTACTTGTCAGTGCCCCAAAGCTAAAGGGCAAAGCCAGTCTAGAGAGTTTTCTATATTAGACAGGAAAGTACCCACAGTCAGAGTAAAAGGATAACCTCAGAGTCATTCTTGTTGTAACAGGGAAGCTGAAAGGAGTAAATCAGAGTCCTGAGGATACAATCACTGTCAAGTGGTCTGAGAGGTTAAAAAAAAAAAAAACCAACCAACCAAAAAAAAAAAAAACCAAAGGGTGATTTTATCATTAAAAAATATGTTACAAATACAAAAACAAAACATAAAAGAACAAGGCTTATCTTCTAACAAATGTTTCAGTCTTCAATTTAATTCCCATACAGGAGACTTTTTGATGTTGTTTACAAATCTGACTATCATCTCACTTCAAAAAATATCCTCAGTCTGTATGTGCCTCCTGTCTCTTAACTGAGCTCTTTCTTGCAAAACATAAGGAACTCCTCTCCTTTGGAGTCAAATCCCAATTGGAATTTCTGTCTGTGAAAGATTAAACAATGAGGTTATGAAATCTGGGAGGATTTTTGGTTTTTTTGTTCTTGTTGTTTTATGCTTACAGATAATTCTCTTGGATTAAAAATGGTCTGATGTGATTGCTGCTAGGATTCAGAAAGACAGTTTGTTACTAAGACGGACGGCAGAAGTTTGTGTGCGGCTGTCCGTGTTCAGCGTTGTGGTTTACTTTAGAAGAACAGGATTCAAACTCACAAAAATGCCCATTGCCAATAGCCACCATCAACCCCAGCAGGGATCATGAAGCAAGGATTCATTTCAATCAAACCACTAAAATTTCATTTGATTAAATAGAAGTTCTTTTCAATGGAGTCATGAAAGCAATTTTTATTCATTCCCTGAGCTATTATTAGTTGGAAATCAAATTAACTTTCACAAAGATTTATGGATGTTTCAATCACAAGCAGATGAAAATCATGTAGTAATATTTTTCCATTTGAATAAAAAGCAAAACTTGTAGAAATAATCATTAGAAAATAGAGCTGACATTAAGATTTAGATTTTCCTCACCCAGACCTTGCTTTGTTTACTCTAAGGGGGGTGGCTTTGTGATGAACCATGGCTGATGGCCCTAAATAAACAAACAAACAGACAAATGAAAAACAAAATTAAAAAATTAGTTGATTTTGGTGGCTCATGCTTGTAATCCCAGTTACTGAGGAGGAAGAAATCGGAAGGATTCCAGTTCAAGGCCAGCTTGGGAAAACAATTTATGAACACGCCCCCCCCCCCGCTTGTCTGAGCATTTTTGTGACCTTATTTGAAGAATAACTAAAACAAAAAATAATACAGATATGATTCAAGTAGTAGAGTACCTGCCTACAAGCACAAAGACCTTAGTTGAAACCAAAGTAATACATTAAGTTAAATTAATAAAATTGTTTGATGTTACTGAAACC
Organism: Megascapheus bottae; assembly: GCF_031878675.1. Lineage (NCBI taxonomy): Eukaryota > Metazoa > Chordata > Mammalia > Rodentia > Geomyidae > Megascapheus > Megascapheus bottae. The sequence goes on along the minus strand of NC_143520.1, from coordinate 3,466,646 downwards.
TTAAAATATACTCCTTATAGTATTAGCTTAGTGACATTCCATTATTTTTAATATAACTTCTCCATAACTATGGCAACAAATTTAGAAAGTATAATTGCATCTTAACTATGAGTAACCTGAAAATCCTTCTAAAGGAAGTGTTGAAATAGATGTATTTTTGTATTTATACCTACATATCAGAAGGTCACATGGCACAGGAGTTATTTATAATAAAAAAATCTGTCATTATTAAAGCTAGAGTAGCTTGGATCTAGAAGGCTATTCTAATTTCATTCCTCAGCTCATTTTCCAATATGCTGCTTTTACTCAGCAAAAAATGATAAGGAAAGCAATTGGCTTCTGAAACTGTCCATGGGAGGAAATGGTGAGGTTTAAATTTCTAAGGCTACTTTGGGTTATAAGAAAAACAAAGAGAAATTCGTCAATATGAAATCAAGAGAGCTGGAAACTAAACCAAATTGATTTTTGTCCTTTCTTTTTTCTTTCTTTCTTTCTTTCTTTCTTTCTTTCTTTCTTTCTTTCTTTCTTTCTTTCTTTTTTTCCTTCTTTCTTTCCTTCTTTCCTTCCTTCCTTTCTTTCTTTTTCTTTCTTTCTCTTTCTTCCTTCCTTTCTTTCTTCCTTCCTTCCTTTCTTTCTTTCTTCCTTCCTTTTTTTCTTTCTTTTTTTCTTTCTTTCCTTCTTTCTTTCCTTCCTTCCTTTCTTTCTTTTTCTTTCTTTCTCTTTCTTTCTTTCCTTCTTTCTTTCTTTCTTTCTTTCTTTCTTTCTTTCTGTCTTTTCTCTCTCTTTCTTCTTTTCTTCCTTTCTTCCTTTCTTTCTTCTTTTCTTTCATTGTCAAGTGTTGTACCTGTTGAGCCACATCACCACTTTTGGCTCTTTTTTTATTTTTATTTTTTGAGTTGTTTATTGGCTCTTTTTTTTTTGAGTTGTTTATTTGGTATTAGAATCTCACAGACTTTTCTGCCAGGGCTGGCTTCAAACTACAAGCCTCAGATCTCAGCTTCCTGACTAGCTAGAATTGCAGGCACAAGCCAAGAGTCCCCAGCTATTCTGTCAATATTAAAGGCAAGACTTCTTGGAAATTTCTATACTTTAAGATGCCAAATTGAGTAAAGGAAAACCACAAATAGTTTTGTTTACAGTAACTATCTACAAATATTCAAGCCTAACTTTTGGTCAATTGCCTCCCACATTTCTAGCATTTTATCTTTCTTTGTTATTTCCCCCAGTCTTGCTTTTGGTTAAGTAGACTGATCTTGATTAATTTAAACTTGAAGATAGTAGTGGAATTTTCTTGTTTTGACCTCATTTCTAAAAAAACCTGAAGCCTGGCATTCTTGATGTTGTTTGAGTCTCTAGATGGGTTGTTCTATTACTGTTGTGAGACACTGAGAGGATGAGGAGTACAGCCACTGGTGTTACCAACTCCATTGTGGAAGGTAAAGAAATATATAATCCTGTTTAACTCAGTATATTATTCTAAGTTTCAGTGAAGTCATTGTATATAAATCTGGATTTTGAATTTATATACACTAGAAATAAGGCTTGATAAATCTGCATTACCTGCTATGTAACCAGTATGAATTCTGAGAGACAAACTATGGACTGTGACTGTCTTGATAGGGTTTTCCTTTGTTGCCAGAATGACAGCTGTAAGCTACTGTGCCTATCCACTGTACTTCCTCCACAGTTTGGGATGCCTTCATACCACTACACCCAGTCATTGGTCAAGTGGAATCTCACAAACATTTATGCCAGAGATAGCTTAGTATTCTGAATCCCTGATCATCATCTCCCAAGTATCATGGCATCCAGTCTTGGGCCATTGAGTCCAGCTCTGTGCAGTCTTGGCCAGCAGAGTGTATAGATGCCTCTTGAATCACAATGATTCTTTTTTAAATACTTTCCTTTTTATATGTGTGGAGCTTGGTGAAATGTTTTCTTTCAGTTCTACTGATTCATGCAATGGAAATTTAATTTTTGTCATTTACAAAAGGGCCACATAGCCACTAGGCAACACTCCCAGCCCTATAATCTTACCTTTCTATTCTGAATTTTAAACTTTTGGAGCCTCTAGTGGGGCTTGAACTTGGAGCCTCGCACTCTTCCTTATCTTTTTTCCACTCAAGATTGCTGCTCTGACACATAAGCTACCCCACCACCTCAGACATTTTGCTGGCTGATTGGAGATTAATATCTCTTCAATTTGTCTGCCCAAACTGGCTGTGAACAGGGATAACCATATCTCAGCCTCCTGAATAGCTGGGATTACAAGTGTGAGCCAACAATACCTGGTTTTTACCTTTGTAAGTAGTGGTATCCACTGAGTCATATGATTTTTACTTCTGTTCATCTGCTTCTTTGTGGTTTCTTGATTCCTAATACAGGCTCTGAAAGAACAAGATTCTCCTGCTACCTATGTGAATTGAAAATGGTAATTTTGAAAATGGATATTATTTTATTGACACTCTAGTTAAATCCCTTAATTTCAGGAATAAGGAAGGTATAAAAATATAAGTTCAGTTTCATTATAAGGAACTTCAGGTTTTCCAAATTCCTGCTTAATCTCTAAACTGGTTATAAGCAGGCCTCGATACTTTTATGTAGGCAGTGGTAAAATCAATGTTTACTAACAATCTATAAGGTCCATTTTAATTACTACTATTATTATTATTTAGATTTAGAATAGCTAACCTTCTGTTCAGTGTTAAAAGAGATATAAAATTTATTGTTCCCACATGTATCTATAATTCTAACAAGTCTCTTTTGGGTATACTTTTAAATTTAGCCTAGTTTTTTCCAGCTTCTATAAACAGAGGAAATTTACTTTCCAAGGTCAATATATGCAAACTATATAACTGCCATAAACAAACACTGATTTTCAGTATACACCAAAAATAGAATACCCAAGATATTTGTTGCTTTTCTACTGCTGACATGAAACTAAACTGATATTATTTTTGTCTTTGTAAAGACAAAGATATAAAAATATAGTTTACTAATCCAAATCCACAAAATACTTCTGCCTCATCCTACATAGCTCAAAGAAATGTGATGGGTTAAATTTCTTTTCTTGTTTCCCAATACTGTCCTGACAAAATAGCATGCTCTCCTTCCACTATTTACATTTGTCTGATTTGCTGATGGTATTTTGGTCTTATCTCTATTTTATCGGGTCTGCAAAGAAAAATATCTATGTTTCTTCAGACTCTTCTGGAGAAAGATAGGCCAACCTGAATTAAAAAAGGAAGAGAGAAAGGACGAACGAACGAATGAACAAAAGAAAGAAAGAAAGGAGAAAGAAAAAGAGAAAAAGAAGGAAAGATTGATTTAGAATTAAACCATATTTATTTCTTGAAAATACCACTATTATATTTTATGATATATTTACAACATACATTCTTAAAAGCTAGTCATTATTTTCTGGTGTCAAAACAAAATGATTGGGAGGGGTGGGAGAAAAACATGAGACGGGGTATCAATGTTCAAAAAGTAATATACCCACTACCTGACAAATGTAACTGTAACCCCTCTATACATCACTCTGACAATAAAATACAATAAAAATTCTTTAGATAGAATGCCAGCTATTCAAGATAAGAAAATACCTTCAATTCTTTTTTTCAAAATTCCTGAGATATATGTAATTATGGTAGTATATTATTTTATCCTCAATAAATCAGCTCCAAATTTTTTGCATCATACCCTTTTGCAGAGTTCCTAGGAACTACATTGATGGGGTCATGTGTACAGGAGGCTTGAGGTAAGACACTGCTACATTGTATGTTTACAAGGATTCTGACCTCTGAAAAGGTCAGACTGATGCTCTAAACTGTGTCCTCTGACTTGGAGAACAGTTGTTGAATCATTCCAAAGTACAAATCCAATCTTCTAGGTCAGATCACTTACAGTGATAAAATGTTGTTACATAATAGCTATGAGCTCCCAGACAAGCCTGGCTTTAAACAGGTCCTTTATACATTGTAACAAGATCAGCAATTGTTTCTGTCATTGAGCTGAAACATGAAGTAGAGATTGGTTTAAGAAGTTATAATTATAATGTATCACTAGTTTTAGGATTTATTTTGAAATGCCAGTAAAAAGTGAAATTTATGGAAATTACTTTTACCACAGAAGAAAACATGCAGAACTAGGCAAAAAAAGCTTCCCATCTGTTGAATTTCTCTTATTTACTATGTTACAGGCATTTGACACTTCTTCTTAAGATAGAAGTCATTTCTTGATCTGTTAATTACCAAACTAAAAGGAACTTTAAGAGAAGCAAAGAGAAAGGCATTATGGTTAGGATGCACAAAGAGTCACTTTGACTGCATTCATGGAGGCATTAAGCCCCAGGCAAGAAACCTAGAGTTGTTTGGGGGAAGAGGCCATTAGGAATCTGAGGAGGGAAACAATAGATGCATAGTAGTGCTGTAGGAAAAATCATCCACTACATATATCAATGCTTAAAAGGGATAGAATTAAAGAAGAGGAAAGATTTACTATTCCTTACTTCGGTATCTTCTTGGAATTCACATGTAAAGAAGAGAAGGATCCCAACTCTATTTACCAGCTAATGCATATCATTTCTCAATAACAGATAACAGGTGTTCAATAAATGTATTACATAAATTAACGAGTGAATACAGGCACTAGGACTGCCAGGATTAAGAAGCTGGAGCCCCTTTTCCTAGAGAACTGTAGTGTTGTGTGTTGGATCTTCTGTTGTCTTAGTTTGAATCTCAAGAACTCATCTTGACACAAGGTTTTGGATTCAGGCAGTCCATGGTGAGAGGAATGCATTTGAAGATTGGATAAGAGAAGGGCAGAAAAAGATTGTAGAGTACTTGCCTAGCATGCATGAAGACCTGGATTTGATTTCTTGGTACTACATACATAGAAAAAAGCTAGAAGTGGTGCTAAGGCTCATATGGTAGAGCTCTAGCCTTGAGAAAGCCCAAGGATAGTGCTCAGGCCCTGAGCTTAAGCCCCGGACTGGAAAAAAAATGAACATTTTTTAAAAGTGCATGTATATATGCATAAATATATGGTTTCTGTAAGGAATAGCTAGGATTCCTAGAAAAACAATATTTTTAAATATTATTTTTGAATCAAATGGTATGTCTCTCATTCTAGAGTACCTGTTACCAACCTGGGGGAGGAGGGCTGAGTTTGTGCCTCAGAACTGCCGAAAATGATTAAAAAATAAATTGAATGGGCAGAAAATCCTCTGTAGGAAGGGATCTTTAAACTGAATTGGAAGAAGGGAAAATAGAATCATGTGTAAAATCTGAGGTTATGTGTCCAGGCAGAGTACAAAATTGGGCAAAGATCATGAGTCTGAGGAAGTTAAAGGGGCAGATATGGCAAAGCAGGAAGACCTAAAATGAAATGCTAGTGGTAAAATCTGAAAATGGTGAGGTCAGTTTGTACTTTGTGTTGTAAGAGCAAAAGGCTGCAATTCCACTACTTGGCATTTACCCAATCGTCCAGAAACAAGGACTTACTAAATCCACTAGCACAACGATATTCATTGCAGCAGTATTTACCATAGCAAAGATATGGAACCAACCCAGATGTCCCTCAGTTGATGAATGGATCAACAAGATGTGGTATTTGTCCACAATGGAATTCTATGCTGCTGTCAGAAAGAATGACATCACCCCATTTGTTAGGAAATGGAAAGACTTAGAAAAAAATCCTAGTAAGTGAAGTAAGCCAGACTCATGGGAACATAGGCTCAATGGTTTCCCTCATTTGTCTTAATCAGTAGAAACCTTGAGCTCTTCTAGCAGGGCTTTACAATAGAACAAAACCTAGATACATAAGGACATATAGAATGACACTAAATGAAAGGACCTCCAGGATATAGAAACAAAAGCCATATAATGAGTGGTGGTTGTCCTTAACATACTATGTTATCTCTCATCTCTTTTGCTGTCCCTTGGTTATCTCATATTGTTACAGTATTTCACCTGGTTATCTGATATATTGAATATATGTGTATTTGGTTATTTGAAATCGGATTGGGAAGGGAGGAAAACAAGATGGGGGGAGGGGAATGAGGACCAAGACATGAGAAAGGGTATCAATGTTTGTGAAGTAATGCACCTTCTATCTGGTGAATGTAATGTAACCCTTCTATTAATCACAATAAAAATATATGAAAAAAAGAAGTAGGGGCTCACTGGCTTTGCCCGTGTGTCAAAAGACTGGGATGACTTTGATATTCCACAAATTCCAAGAATTACTGCAGAGCAACAACAATGTGACCTAAATGGTCACAAATTTGGTCCAATTCTTCCCCTCTTCTCTATCCCTCCCTTCTACCCTCTTTCCCCTGTCTCTCCCCTGCCTTAAATCTATGTTTCCTCTCCCTATTCAGTTTGAACCATCTGTCTCTCTGTCTTCTTATTACACAAGAAACCTCCAAAAGGAAAGTTTCGGTCTTGTTTTCAGATCCTGATCAAGGCAGACTCTTCTTATCAACAGCGGGGTGGAGTTTCAAGTCCCTAAGCTGTCTAGGAGGCTCAAGTTGGGGACGCACTGCCCTCTTCAGCCCATGCCACACCCACCTGCGGTCTCTCTCAGCTCCTTCACCTGGCCCACCCTCATTCCTCCTCTCATGTCGCCGAGCCTGCTCATGACACCATGTACTGTAATGTCATTCTTAAGTGTCCCGAGGGCGCCTGAACTTCATCTACTAGTAAGTTTGTTTAGGTACCATTTGGCTGACTTTTTTTTTCCTGAAGGTTACACCATCCTATCCCATTTAGGTGGTAGGTACCCTGAGGGGCCTGGCAGTGCCTGTCTGGGGAAATGTGCTGAGTGAGATAGCAAGAGCTTTAATTGTGCCTCTTCCATTTTCATTCACAGATGTGCTATTTCAGGTTGGATTTCCTCACCCAGCCACGCCCTGGGATGAAGTCTTTTCTTTTCTTTTCTTTTTTTAAATCATTTCTTTTTTCTTTTTCATTTTTTTTTAAAAACTGGTAACCAAAATTAACAGGGGGAATCTTCCTTCTCTTCCAAATAGCATAAGAACCATGCGGGGCGGCTTCTGGTTGCTCCTAGAAGAGACCCGCTGGACATCTGGGGAGCATGAGGCTGAAACTCACCAGGCAGTTCAAGTGTGCTGCCTTTGTGGGCCTGCTGCCCGTTTTCAGAAGCCCATTGTGCTGTGTGGCAGGTGGGCGTGGGCCCTGGCGATCACGCCTTTGAGTGGAAGTGGGATCCACGTTCCCAAACACGGTAGAGCAACCTTTGGAGTGAGGAAAAGCCACAGGCACCCTTCCCTTGGCTGGGGTCTGCAGTGGGTTCTCCATTGTCTCTTAGCCCCAGGCAGCTGCTTCGCCTGTCCCCGCAGACTGAAGAGGAAGCGTTGAGAGGAAGGAAGTGGCATGAAGGGGTGCAGGCTGTGAGTTTGAGGAGAATAAACACAACGTCTCTGTCACTCAAAATGTTCCCCGTGGGCCAAACTTTCAGAGAGTTCTTTATTATGTTGCGATCATGCTTCGCCCAACCGTAAGCTTTCTCCAGCGATTCCTTACAAAAATCCCCATATACCACTTAACCAGCCAAAGGAGATGCGACAGTGGCGGCTGCGGTCCTCTTCCAGATGTTTAGGGCTGGCCTTCGGGCCACCGACGCTGGAGGCAGCGGCCAGGGCAGACCCCAATGTCGAGCCACGCGTCTGAGCCCCCGTCCACAGTAAACGGGGGAGAAGTCCCGGAGTCACTCCAGATCCCTCCTCTCTAAGCCCCGGGGACCCCCCCCCATCTCCCGCCCTGAGGACTGGCAGACTTGGCCGCCGGGAGTGTCCCACCGAGCCGAGGTCCCCCAGCGCCCCCTGCAGCTGCGCGCTGGGGGAGACGCAGTCAGACCCCGAGCCTCCGCACCACGCCCAGGACCCCACCCAGCTGCGCCCGGGGACCACGGGAGCACCCCCTCCCAGGCCGCAGAAACAGGACGTGGATCCGGAGGGAGTGCGTGCACCCCCTCCCCGCCCCGCCGCCCTCGCTCACCCGCCTGGGTGGACCCGCTTCCCCTCCCCGCCCCCAGCCCTTCCCCCTCCTCTGGTCCCCGCGCCGGACACGCTGAGCTCCAGTTCTTAGAGGCGCGCTTCGCCTTGGCCACACGTCGCACCCCGCGCGTCTCCGGGGACCATGACCGTTTGGTGTTGAATGCTCCCCGCCGAGAGCGCATGGCTACGGAAGCGAGCCGCGGACCCCGCCCGCGAGGGGCCGCCGTCCGGGAAGCGGTGATGCTGTTGCTATGTCTGGGGGTCCCAACGGGGCACCCCTACAACGTGGACACCGAGAGCGCGCTGCGGTTCCAGGGGCCCGCGGACACGCTGTTCGGCTACTCCGTGCTGCTGCACAGCCACGGGGCCAACAGATGGTGAGTGGGGGCTCGCCGCCTGTCGGAGGGCGTAAGAAAGGCGTCTCGGGGTTCCCTTCCCCCCGCAAACCTTCCTCCCCCTGAGGAGGCCGGAGGGGCGCGCGCTGCCGCCGGCTCCCCAGCCATCGCCCCGGAATTAACTTCCCCAGGGTGTCAGCCTGTGGGGTGGATCCTGACGGCGGGGCCTGGCCGCCCGGCGCCCCGGGGCTGGGCGCGTGTGGAGGGAAGCCGGCCCCGCCGCGCGGGCCGCACTCCCCGGGGACCCTCGGTGCCGCCGGCCGGCGCGGCTGGCTTCCGAGCTCACGTGCACGTTTCCCGCTGTAGGCTGGTGGTGGGGGCGCCCACTGCCAACTGGCTGTCCAACGCCTCAGTGGTCAAACCCGGGGCCATCTACAGATGCCGGGTCGGAGCCAATCCAGGCCGGACCTGCGAACAGCTCCAGCTGGGTGAGTTGGGGTTGAATTCCGCTCCCCCTCCCCTCCCGGTGTCCCCAGTGCAATCCGTCCATCAAATCCTGGGAAAAGCTGGGACATTTATGTGTTCTGTCTGTATTATTCCCCCCCCCCCCATTTAAATCGCATGGTTTTCCATTCTAACTCCACACACATCTTCCCTTCTGGATACAACAGTGTCCCCCTCCCCCGCCCCCCTTCAATAACTTCTCTCCCTTTGGCTTGTAACGATAATTGCTTTACTCTAGAAAACGCCATTGGGGAAAGTTTCTTTGGAAACCTTCCCTCCACCCCTCTCCCTTCCTCCATATGTAAAGTACAACTTAAAGTTTCCTAAGAGCATCTTAAAATTTTTGGTTTTCCTTATATGTAAGTAGTTGTACAAAAGAGTTGCCACTTAACAAAGCCGTTCATGAGTACAATTTATCTTTAGCAATGTCCAAGTTTCTGAACGTCTGAAAGACAGGAATTTTCTTTTCCATATTGCTCTATCAATTTTATTGAACAGCAGCTTAAGGAGAAGCTCATGGCACTAACTGTGTTTTATAAACTGTGTTTATTTATTTATTGCTTCTCTCTGTGTGTCTCCATCTCTGTCTGTCTGTCTGTCTGTCTGTCTGTCGTCTGTCTGTCTCCCTTCCTCCCTCCATGCCTTCCTCCCTCCCTCCCTCTTTCCCTTTTCTTTCCCTCGTGCTGTTTCTTTCTTTTCTTCTGAAAATGATATGGGCTTTATGTAGACTGTAAAGAGCAAGGAGAAAAATTGGCATCTCAATGGTTAATGTAGTTCACATGAGACTTTAAACATAGTTGTTCATTTTTCTTTTCCAGAAAGAAATTCCATGTTAAAAGTATCTGTCTTTCTACAGTCATTTCTTAATATTTTTTTCTTAGACTTGGGACAAACTGAAAAAATGTGCACTACTGGGGGAAGGGAGATGCTTCATATTTCAAAGAGAAAAGCAAACTTGCTTCACACAGACACATGTTGGGAGAAAAGGGAACTAATATGAACTGAGTCTTGTCTTGTTCCAAATACTCTTAAGGCACTATTGAATATATTGTCTGTTTCCCTTCAAAACAAACCTAGGTTATAGTGCTTTTCTTTCTATTTTGCATCTGAGAATTCTGACAGAAAAAATAGCCAGTACTTTTACTAACTTTGTTAATAGCAGGTGGGAACTCCAAGCCAAAGTTGGATCTACTTGAATATAAAGTGAAGCCCTTTTCATGCACTCATGCTCACTGCAGATAGAATTAAACTTGTGTCCAGTGTGTTGTGTTTCCAGCTAATCTATCCCTTGTGGATGGTGAGTAGAACATCAAAGCTGGGGTACTTCTATTTATTTTTACTATAAATGTACTTTGGAAGAACAACTACTTCAATTTGAAACTAGCTTCTTTGACTACCTTTTTGTTTTATGGTCATCTGTTTTTTCTTAAACTATGAAGCTCAAATAGGCATGGACAGAATAGAACTTTCACTTCTGACTGTGGAGGTACCAGGAAAGTCCACGGGTTTTTATCAAGTAGAAAAGGACCAGCATCTAATTAGGAATCTTTCATCAAGAAGACAGATGAGGAATGTATGAAGCATTTATACATTTGGGATAGTTTTCCAAAGCATGATGCTATTTCATGAGACAGTTGTGGGATAGAGCATTCAAGAGTGAAGCAGACAATTTTTTTTTATCTTCCTGAGAATCTAGATTCAGTCTAAGGAGGGAACAAACTATTTTCCATTGTCCTGGACACTTTCTGATCCATGACTTTGTAACTACTAGTATTTAGAACCTACTTCCTGTCTATAAAGCACTGAATCTATTTCTGGATGTCTGTGTTTAACTTGAAAGATCATGTAGTAATATTATTTAAAATAATATTGGCTGGCTTTTGAAGGAAAACTTAAATTCACTGGGCATGTAAAATGTAAGAGTTGACTACAGAGGTAACCTCATAGAAATGTGAACATTGTCGATGTGTCAAACACTAAACAAAAGAAAGATTATTGAATCATGAGTAAAAATGAAGAGAAAGTTTGATTGTCACCAAACTGGTTGATGAATAAATAATTGGTTTTTTCTACTTTATAAAATGTGGTTTTTAAAACAGTTATTTAATAGATGAAAGGCAAAAACAAATTCATAAATCCTGGTCAGATGAATATGCCATTAACAGCTGTGCTTACAAGTTAAAAAGGAATTGACTAAAGTTATTTCCCATGAAATGGTGTCATTTCTGTAAGTAAGATACTCTCTGTCATTTAGTAAAGGTGTAAAGTCTATTAACACCTTGTTCATTTTCTATGTAGTCAAAATGTCCATATGACACAACTCTTGTTCTCTGTATAATGTTAGCTCCATGGCTGACATGCAAGTAGACACATTTTCTCAAAAGAGGAGGTTATCAACTCACAGAGCCTATTCTATCTCTGGATAAAGTCACACACCATGTTACATTTACTGTAGCCATAAGCAGACTTAATAATCAAGTGTTCACTCATCTACAGTGCTCAGTGGGAGAGATGTTGATAGTTCCCCCTTGACAATGTGAATGAACTGGGGTGGTTTTCTTCCTGTGTGTTCAGTCTTCTATTTTGCTGCTGCCCCAGGAGTGTCAACAGCACCCAGGCCTTGAGTTCAAGCCCAAGACTGGCACACATACACAAAAATAATCACTAAGTACATGCTAACATTGAGCACTTGAAATGGTCTCAGTGTATGGTACTAAAGGGTATATATTAGATTTCATAGACTTCATAGACCGGAAATTAAGTTTCATGACATGATTTACATGTTGAAATAAATGAACATTGATTGCACAATAAATATTTGGGATTTATTAGGTTGAGTGAGAACATTTATTAAATTTATTTCACTTGGTTTAATTTTACCTTTTAAGGTGACTACTGCACAATTAAAATATCATTAGGCCAGCTATGTAGATTTCCATTGTATATATATATATATATCACAATTTGTATCCATTCATCTGCAGTAGGGCAGCTGGGTTGTTTCCATCGTTTGGCTATTGTGAATAGTGCAGAGATGAAGATGGCTGAGCAGGTGTCCTTATCATATCCTGGGTTCTGATGCTCAGGGTAGATGTCCAGGATCGTAAAACCTATGTGCCTGTCATTGTATATAGAGATTTCCTTCTTGAATACTTTTTTGTTAAACATGACATTTGAAATATGTTGTAAAAATCAATGTTTATAAAACCTTTATAAAATGTCATAGGTCATGGATTTAAATGCATTGTATACATATATAGATATGATACATTGAGTCCCTTTGACAGCTATTTGAAGATAATAGCAGAAAAGAGGAACAAAGGTTTCTGACCTTTCAAAAAAGATTTTAAAAAGTCACTGGCATATAAGCTTGTACTATTCTATCACCCACCAACACTTAATAGTAAAATAGGTAAAATACCTCTGTTTTTCTTACAGGAAAGACCAATGGCCTATCACAAGTGAGATTTCATTATGCTCTGAATTTGGCATTTCAGGCTTCCTGTTCTATATTCCATACCCTGTTTAGAACAGTTAATACACATTGCATAACTAAGCCAAAGATTAGTTAACCCTTTCTTCTGACTGGTTATTAGGAATTATTTGCAGGAGTAAAAGGCAGACATCTCACCCTTGATACATCTCATGTGTTCCTCTTAATGACTTGTTTATATTTGCAGTGTGCTTTAAAATCTTAGCTTACTATGGTCACTCTGTTTGAAAACTCACTCCTGAATGCAGATTATTATGGTAAATAGAAAATTCTGACAGAGCTTCATAAATACAGTTTCAGATTAATTTACAGACTTCCAATTTTCCAAACTTCATTTCCCAAAGGGTGAGATTTCTTTTTAACATGAGACACAAAACTTTCTAAATGAATTTTTGCCATAAGTTTACTGGTTACTAACTCATACTGTAATAAGCAAGTGACTTTCCCATTCTCAACTGTTCTGGGCCCAGTTATTGTAATTCATTGTACATATGGGTTACTTATTCAGTCAGTCATTTACTGAGGGCTTACCCAAGGACCAAAACCTAGACACACAGAAGATAAATAAATTTTGTCCTAAGTGGTTTACAATCTATGTTTGGTGTTTATATTAAAGTGTGGTAAGGAAATCTAGCCAGAAGAATAAAGTACTGCCACTTTGAGCATTTGGAGTCGATTGGTAGAAAGAGTAATGTTCAGGAGTTAGAAAGAGGAAGAGGCTAGAGAAAATTTTATTGGTTAGAGAGAACTCTGTGTGTGTGTGTGTGTGTGTGTGTGTGTATGTGTGTGTGTGTGTGTGTGTGTTGTGTGTGTGTGTGTGTGATCCACAAGATCTTTTAGAGTATGAGACCTTTAACAAATGGAAAGAAAAATATTCAGTTGAATTACAGAATATGAATTGAACAGGAATTTGTAAAAGTAAGCAATAATTCTTTCTGGCACAAGTTTAAGAGTAAAAATTTATTCTTTGAGGTTAAGTTAGACAGTGGTGTAATCAGATTGTGTGGTTGACTGATTCTTCTACTTGTAGTTTACTGGCAGATGCTTTGGAATAAAGGCATCAATACCAAAGGTAGTGAGAGAATTATAGAAAGATTTTATTGCAATTTAGGCTACAGATGGAAGGTACAGAGGCAGTAGGGATGAAGGAAAACAAAGCTTCTGTAGATAGATAAGTCCAAAATTGCTTTATAATTATCGAATGAAAATGATGAAGAGAAGATAGCTTCAAAGTTGTTCTGACTTCGGTTTTAGGTTGGATAATGGTTTGTGAAAAACTGAAGTGTTTCTTTGGCTTGAGGTTCCTATGAAACAGGGAAGTACAGGTGATGAGTTGGGTGTATGGATCTGGGAGCAGTATGGACTGACAACCCAGAAAATGACTGATGAAATCATGATCACAGCCACAATGGTGAACTGGCAAAAGATTCACAATGGTAAATCTTTTCACTTAGGGGAGTAAAGAGATTTGAGGACCAAGGTAGACCTGAGTATTGTTGCAATTTGAAAAGTAGCTGGAATAATTCTGCTTCATTATACCTGCAACTCTTCTGCCAAGCTTTAAAGACTATCATTTCTGGTATTTCTATCTCTTAGCATAGACATAGGGAGCATTTCAGTGGTTTTCAGAGGTCCCTGGATAATTGCAGTATCCATCCAAAGTTGAGAACAACTGGAGAAGAAATGAGGAACCAGAAGAATAATACTGGGGGGTAGCCAAAGAAGCAGTACGAAATCAGATCCCTGTGGTATTATGGAAGTCAGAGGATAATATCTGGGGAAAGAGATGAGCAACGGGAAGCAGTTGCAAGGCTTCCAACTGGATAGGAAGTTGGTTTCATTGTGTTCAAAGAGAAGCAGCTTCTATGTAGCCTTGGTAAGATCAGACTTAAATATTGACACCAGACTACAGAGTTGAGAAGAAACAAGGATAACTGTCTTTATGCTAACTCACTTCTTTAAATAATTCAATATATCTTTTTGGTGGTACTGATGTTATAACTCAGAGTTTGCATTCCCTAAGTTCTACCATCTGAGCCGTCCATGAGTCCTTGAGACATCAGTTTTTGCCTGGGTCTTTTGAGTCTGTGAACTTCTTATTTGTGTTTTGTTTTGTTGCTTAGATGACAGGCATGTAACACAGTACCCAGCGATTGTACTTCTTCCAGAGCTAGTATGATGGTACATGTTACTATATCTAGTTATTGTTTGAAATGGACGTTTGTGAACTTGTATATGAGAACTGGATTAGAAACTCCAGTTCCTATGTCTCTGTCTCCCAAAGAGATAGGGTTGCAGCTTAGAGCAAATACTACCAATTTAATAGATTTTATCTACTACTTACATTATGTACTGGAAACATAAACTTGCACAAGATGTGGCCGAAGGTCTTAAGTCTTTCCCAGTCTAGATGTCAGGAGAGACAAGAAAACAGGTGATAAATGATGAGATAGCACTCTTGTGATGCGCTAGGTAATAAAACAGGAAGAAGAAACTGTTCCAATGATGACACGTGGCTTCCTGAAGGGATGAAACCAGTTCTGATCAGTTTTGATGAGCATGTAGTCAAAAATGCAATAGGTGATATGTATAGATATCTTTTTCCAAGTTGGAAACCTAAAATTTGGTCTCTTTCAGAAGCATTCCAAGAGAAATAGATTAGCCTCAGGTTCCAAGGACTTTCCCAGATGCTGCTAGGAAATCCAAATGCTAGTTCCCACTACTGAGAGATTAGAAATTTAAAATAGCCGTATTTAGAATTAGAAATCTTTTCTTTCTTAATTTAATTTTTATTGTATATTGTTATTTTAGGTAGTTGTACAGAGGAGTTGTCATTTAACAAAGAATTTATGAATGCGATTTAGCCTTATCAATGTCAGCCTTCATAACATTCTCACCTACCCTTTCTTACCCATTCCACCATTCACTATTGATTTTGAAGGATGAATATTGATACTTAATTGCATTTTTTCTCTTCATTTGTCTCCCCCAACCCATCTCTTTCATGTACACACTTCTGGTGTTTTATTTTACTAAAATTTGATGTTACCTTTTTAAGGAATGTGTGTATTTGAGATCTCCCTTGAATATATTTCAGTTAATACTTTCATGCAAACTTGCATACCATCCAACATATTTACTTCTGAGTTTAGAAGCTAATGCTAGCTTCCACCTATGAGGGAAAACATGCAACATTTGTCTCTCTGGGTCTAACTTATTTCACTGACCATAATTTTTTCCGTCTTTTTATTTCTTTACAAATGGTATAATATCATTCTTTCCAATGGATGAGTAAAATTCCATTGTGTATATACCACATTTAATTGTTCTATTTGTTCTGTAAGGGGCATCTGGGTTGATTCCCTGCCTTGGCTAACCTTTAAGAATAGCTATAAAGGTTAAATTAGAACACACAGTAAGCATATTAGTGACAGGCTTGGACTCAGCAATACTCAGTCCTGAGTTTGTTATGGTGTCATCCACAATTCTTTTTTAACCTCCACAAAATTTTTGTTATGAGAAATACTTTTTCAGATAAATTATATGAAATGTAATTCACAATTAATGCATTTAGAAACAGTAAGATTGTGGACTTATTTTAAAATATTTCTGGAGACTCCTATGTGAAGCAAATTTGGTATGTTTTAAAAATTATGCCCTCTGTAGATCTATCTACCTGTCTGTTTATCTGTCTGTCTGTCTGTCTGTCTATCTATTTATCTATCTATCCATCTATCTGCATATCTGCCTTCTTACTTACCTACCTAGTCTATTTGTGAAAGCATTTTAGGTCTGCCTTGTCCCATTGGTAACCTTTGTTTTCTTATAAAAGTTTTCAAGTGGTCCATAAAGAGAGTGGCATTGAAGAGTGAAGGTGGCTCATGTCTATAATCTAAGCTACACAGGAAGCTGAGATAAGAAGATCAAGGTTTGAAGCCACATAGGTCAGGAAAGACTCTTAGCTCAAATTAATCATCAAAAAATCTGGAATGGAGATTTGTTTGAATTGGTGAAGTACCAGGGCTGGGCAAAAATTCTGAGCCATAGCTTCAAGCCCTAAGTTCAAAGCCCAGTACAGGCACACTCACACAAAAAAGAAAACTGTGTCTTCCAAACACTGCCTCTACAATGTCTTAGTCAATGCTTTGAACTTTCTTTAGGCCACTCTATACAAGTAACTTCTCATCTCAGTCTGACTTTTCATTGGTCAGAATAACATAATGGATCATCCTCTGTGTTTTAGTCCTTTCACATTTTTTTCTTTTCTTTTTTTGTGGTAGAGGGGTTTGAACTCAAAGACTCACACTTACTAGACTGGTGCTCTGCCACTTGAGCACTTAACCATACTAAATGTAGAGTTAATAGTAAGCTCATACTGAATTTAGAGCAAAACCTTGATACAAAAGGCCATATAGTGTGACGCTAAATGAAAGGACCTCTAGGATATAGAAACATAAGCCATATAATGAATGATTGTTGTCCTTAATGTACTATGTTATCTCTCATCTCTTTTGCTGTCCCTTGGTTATCTCATATTGTTACAGTATCTCACTTTGTTACCTGATATATCAGATATATTTGTATTTGGTTATTTGAAATTGGATAGGGAAGGGGGGAAAACAAGATGAGGAGTGGGGTGGGGGGGAGGGAAATGGGGACCAAGACATGTGAAAGGGTATCAATGTATGTGAATTAATGCACCTTCTATGTGGCAAATATCATGTAACCCTTCTATTAATTACAATAAAAATATATGAAAAAAATTAAAGTAAATGCCCCTTCAGATTAAATTGCTGGAAGTTGCTATTGAAATTAAACAACACCATAAGCACCCTTTGGTGCTTGAGTCCAAATAAACATTATGTAAGTACCATAGGCAGCAGAAACAATGAATTTATCAAGGACCTAGTAGTCTCTAGGAAATGTGGGCATTGGCTTCTGCAATCTTTGTAAATATGAAGTAGTAATAATTGTCACATATTTGCATTAATGTTTTTACTTAATTTCATATATTTTACTAATATTCAGAATGTGTATAGTTATAGGAATTGCAAAACTGTTTTCAGTCAGTCATTACTTCTTTTAAAAAGCTATCTTAAAGTAGTAACAATCAAGCATAGAATCTAACTACTCGCTCATTTTTCAGGAATACTTTAATGAAATAAATACTTGATTTTTTTCTGAAATGAATAAATGTCTTAGAAGTCATAAGGCCACATGGAGTGTGATCTCAGTTGAGCCTCAGATGGGGAAGTCACAATGACGCAGGCAGAGAAACCAGACATAACAGCATCAAAAAGTCCCAGGCTACCTGACTCACAAAGTACTTTTTACTGCAGCTATCAGCAAGTTATAGAAAGAAGAACCTTGACACTGACATTTCCCTTTTTGTTGTTATTTCTTCTGTGGAAACACCAAAATACCAAAAGGAGGAATGGGCTGGGTTGTGATAGAGACCAGACTTCGTCTCAACTAATAGAAGTTGACCTACAGTCAGTGGACAGATTATTATAGTTCATGTGCTTTCAAAGGACAAAAACGAACAGGAAATGAGAATGAGTTCAGTTAATTCATGCATCTGAAATTTTTGTAGAGCTGTAGTTAATATGTTTTAGAATAGCAAGAAGTAACTTAAAACCAAAGAATTTTTTTATTCCAGTCTTTTGTACCTACCACCTTTATAAATTTGGGCATACTATTTGACTTAAGACTTATTTTTTCCCAGGGTATAAAAAAATTACTAATGTAATCCTCCAGTCCTACTGTAAGAATAAAAATGAGTTAGTGTTTATGATAGAGATTCTAATGGGAATATTCTGTATATATTTTATAGATGAGGATTATGCTGGGACTTATGTGTAGATTAATCATGTGTAGTTTTATTTTCAATTAATAGTGACAGGATATCAACATGAACTAACATTTACATTTTTTTTCTGCCCAATTCTCATCCAAGCCCTCAAAGATAGTTGGTTCTCATGGACCCCCGATGATTCTCAGTCTGAAACCCTCTTTCTTGCAAGTCACATTTCAAACAAAACTTAAGAAAAATACCTTAGAAGTAGGGAAGAATAGACCAAGGTGGAAAAATTCTTCCCTCACTAAATCCATTGAGTTGCTGACTGTCATATGTAAGTCATAATTCTCTGCTGTGGGAATGTGACTTTCAAAAGCTCATTCCCTCTTCATGGAGGTGAGTAACCTACATGATTTATCTGGATTATCTTCCATAGTCCAGAGCATACATTTTAGTAATTGTAGCCATGAAAATAGAAGTAGTGACATAAATAAAAACAAAAAGTTGGAAAGGAATGAAAACTGCATGAGGCTGTCTTCGTACTAGATTTTTAGTTCATTTATCAAAATTGCTATTTCCAATACATACATAGTAATATATACTGGATTTAAATCAGTAGTTTGGAAAAAAATCTGAAGTAATTAGGCATACTTCACTTTTTAAAATGTTATTTCCCAAACATAAAAAGAAGGATGAGCTTAATTTTTGGTAGCGAGATAATTTTAGTGTAACTTTGCTTTCTTAGTGTGTGTATACAAGAACGCATACAACTGCACCAAGAATTAGCCATTCTAGTTGCATGAAAGTGTGAGAAATATCACAGGTTAATTTCTGCTGGCCTCTTTTATGTTAAACCATGTAAGGTATTTTTTCTCAATTATGAGGTTGATTTGATTTATTGAGACTATAGATAAGTAACATATGAGCTGAATTGAAAACCAGATTATAAATCATTGCAGCATGGCATTTGGGTAAATCACAATGATAAACTGAATTTATTTATGGATTTCTGTCAGGGAAATTCACAAGAATTAGCTTTTTCCTGACAGATTTAATTTTCATCATCTCTAACCAAATTAGAAATACTGCCTGAAAATTTGCCTGACATTTGCTATTCCACTTCAATATCAGCTGAAATCTAGGGGAAATAAAAAGATATTGGTATTATCTGCAAAACACTGTAGTAGTTTTCCCACAATACATGGAAAGCATAAGCACCTCTATTGTCGGGCAGTCTCTTCTCAGTCCAACTGGGAGCCACTACAACCACATGGAAGCTTATAAGTGTTTTGTTCTATAGGGGTCTATCAGAGCATTTCACAACCAAGCATACAGAAATGGGACCAAGTGATGGCTTTTGCATGACTCTTCCCTAGGTGATGCTAAGCCAGTCAAGGAAGAATGAATTCGGGAGCATGAAAGATCAAAAAATTCCCAGAGAAAAGACAGAAATGTGGCCCCCACATTAGGACCTAGCATAGCTGTAAGGATTTACAAGTTCTTCTTGGATATGCTAGTCTTGTAACCAGAGTGGAGAATCCCATAGCATTAGAGTTGCTATGAAGGAAAACATAATTGATAAAATCAGAGTTAAGTGAACAGGAGAAGGATATCTAAACTTGAGTTCATAGTTTTAGACCATATATTAAAAACAGATGTTCATGTCTTCTGAAAAATAATTATTTCAGAAAATAATTTTCATTAATTTTGATTGTACTATTCTATCACTTCTTATACTTGCTGTTGTTGTTTTGGTGCTGTTGGATTCGAGCCCTTTATAATAGTAGCCTCCAGTTCTTTGTTTTCCACTCATGGGGCTTGAACTCAGGGCCTGGGCACTATCCTTCAGCTTTCTCAAGGTTAGCACTCTACCTCCCTCCCTCATCCCCCCCCCTCCTTTCTGCAAAGCTCCTTGTTCTTTAAGTGAGGGACTGAACAGGGATGACATGATGATGTCACCTTAAAGAGCTAAAATGACTAAAGAGGCTACTGAGATTAAACACAAAATGGGTTAATTATATTAGGGTACCTCTACCATTAATTTAAGATGAACTATTCAGCTATTGTCATGGATTTGTGGTTCCAAGCCACTGTCTATTTTAACCATCCATGTGACTCTTTCTAGAAGAGTAAATCTGTTTCTAAATGCTAGATATTATCTTAGTGACAGGGCCCATTAAACTACATTTTAACGATGGTCAAATATTATTTGTGACCTCTATCCTATCCTGGCCTTACCTAAGATGGTGAGTTAAAGGAAAATGAACCAAGTGTTGACTCTAATGTTAGAAAGAGTTTAGTTTCTTTCACTGAAGGTATTTCATTGATGGATTTATTGTAATAAGTAAGTATTTCAACCTCAGGTAGTCTGAATCTACTCTTGATTATCTGGCTTTTTTTGTGTATGTCTTACTGATGAATTGAACCCAGGCCTTCATGCATACCAGATAGGCACTCTATCACTAGGCAACACTCCTAGCCTTGAAATACTTTTATTTATTTATTTATTTATTTATTTATTTTTACTCCTAGGCTTTAATTCTGAACTTTGGCACTGTCCCTGAGCTCTTGAGCTCAAGGCTACTGCCTTACCCCTGGCTTGGGTGTTGTGCCTGAGTTCTTCAGTTCAAGACTATCACCCTACCCTTGAGCCACAATGCCACTTGCAGATTTCTAGTGGTAAAGTGGAGATAAGAGTCTCAAGGTCTTTAGTGCCCAGGCTGGCTTTGAGCTGTGATCTTCAGATCTCAGCCTCCTGAGGAGTAGGATTACAGGCATGAGTCACAGTGCCTGGTGAAATTTTTTTTTTGCCAGTCCTGGGCTTGAGCTCAGGGCCTGAGCACTGTCCTTGGACTTTCTCAAGGCTAGAGCTCTACCACTTGAGCCTCAGCACCACTTCCAGCTTTTTTGTATGTATGTGGTACCAAGGAATCGAACCCGGGTCTTCGCGCATGCTAGGCAAGCACTTTAACCACTAGGCCAAACTCCTGGCCCCATGGTGAAAATTTTTTTAAGGAAGAAAATTTGGTAATTTTGGTGAAAGGCAAATTGAACACTGTCACTATGAAATTGGAAATGGAGAGAGTGCTCCGGTAGCCATGGTAATTCTTTATGTTTGCTCTTATCCACTCTGCACATTTGTAACTTTACATCTGCTTCCCTGTCTTGCTATCTCCTTTTTCTCTTACTTTCCTATCTTCATTTTCTCACTGAATTCTTCTGTGTCCCCTGGACCATCACTTGTCAAGGCTTTGGGTACAGTGAGAATCTCAGAGCTGACATTGAAATTGTATGAAAACTTGATAATTGGCGACCTGCATTCCAAGTGGAAGAAATCCAAGTTTATGTCTTTATCTGATCAAATTGATGCTAAAATATTTTCCTGCCCTTAGAATTGAGCACAAATAGAACTGCCAAACTTCAGCGGAAGGTAAAGAAAATGATGCCAGAACAAAGTATCTTTTGATTCTGCTTCTTATTTTATTCTTTTTCTTTTTAAATTTTATTTTATTGTTGGAGTGCTATACAGAGGGGTTAGTTACATTCATCAGGTAGTGGATACATTACTTCTTGAAAATTGTTACCCCTTCCATGTTTTTTTTCCCAGTTTCTCTCCACCTACACCCTCCCACTTTATGTTGCTTTTCTCTTACCTGCCCATTTTCAAATACACAAATAAATATAATATACCAAGTACCAAAGTCAGATACAGTAACAACATGAGATAAATCTTAAGGGGAAAAGAAGAAAAAAGAACTAGCTTCACATAGTACATTAAGAATAACAATCACAAAGATAAACCTCTTGTTTCCACATCCTGGAGTTCATTTCACTTAGCCTCATCACATATGACCATATATACATAGCTTATGAGTTATTATGATCCTCTATTAGGAGAATCCTAAATGTATACTAATTGTTATAAATGAGCAAAAACATGTATCTTATTTTATTGTAAGTTATTGATCTGGAATCACTTAAAAAGGATTCTAGCTATAAAGAATGCATAGTAACAAAGGCAAACAATGAAGATCACTCTTTAACTGTTCAGTTTAGAAGTTCAGGCTATTTATAAGTATTTCATTTCTGTTTGACTCTTTGGCTACTCACTCATTTGCCAAAACATCAGTTGAATTTTTTTTACTACTAAAAAATCTAGTCGTCTGTCTTTATAACAAAAATCACATTCCACTAAATCTAAAATATAAGGTCCTTTGTTTTCAATGATGGCATTATTAGTGTGCTAATTATATGTTCTATTTTCTGCATGTTCAGTTGTTACTTTCCTATAAACTGTATTTTAATTGCTGAGAACATGCAAGAAATGCTTTAAAAAGTCTTCTGGTGATGACACGGCTAGATAAATGATTAAAACAAAAGTGCAAAATCTTTTCCAAGCAAGAGACTGCAGATATATTTGGATAACCAATTTTAATGAGCCTTCCTTCCTTCCTTCCTTCCTTCCTTCCTTCCTTCCTTCCTTCCTTCCTTCCTTCTCTTCTTCCCTCATTCCCTCCTGTCTCCGTCCCTTTCTCTCTTCCTCCCTCTCTTCTTTTCTGAGCCAGTAGAGTCTTAAACTCAAAGCACTCCCACTTGGCTTCCTTGCTCAAAGCTGGTGCTCTTCCACTTGATCCACAGTTTCACTTCTGATTTTTGATAGTTAATTGAAGATAAGAGTACCACAAACTTTCCTGCCTGGATTTGTTTTGGGAAAAAAATCATTAGTCTCAGCTTCATGACTAACTGGGCTCCCAGATATGATCTACTAATGCCAGTTCTGAGACTTTCCTTTCTTATTCATATTGATTAGTTCATTGTAATATTGAGGCTACCGTGTCATGTTCTTTTCATCAACTAGAGGTCATTTCAATGAGATTAATCACCTTATATGAGAGAGAACAATTATAATTGTTCCTCACACAGGGAATATGTTTTCCCCAGTCCTGGACTTGAGCTCAGTGCCTGAGCACTGTCCTTGGACCTTCTCAAGGCTAGAGCTCTACCATTTCAGCCTCAGCACCACTTCCGGCTTTTTTCTATGTATGTCGTGCCAAGGAATTGAACCCGGGTCTTCATGCATGCTTGGCAAGCACTCTACCACCAGGCTAAACTCCTGGCCCCCACAGAGAATATTTCTGTTTATCCCAGATATACAGTGGAGCTAAGTTCATAAAAAGTGGCTGAAGAAAAAATACAATGGGAATAAGAGCCCAGACTTATGTTTTCTACTTTGGTAAAGCAACATTGGCTGGAGGAAAACTAATGATAAATATATTTTCAAATGTTATAGGTAGCCCTCATGGAGAACCTTGTGGAAGAACTTGTTTGGAAGAGAGAGATAATCAATGGTTGGGTGTCACCCTATCTAGACAGCCAGGAGTAAATGGATCAGTTGTGGTAAGAATCAAAACGGATCTATTGATCAATTTTGCAATAAGATATCCTTTGGAGGCAACTCCTCCATCATTTGCTTGTTTTCTTGTGTTACTTTATTCAGACTTGTGGGCATAGATGGAAAAATATATTTTACATAAGGAATGAAAACAAACTGCCCAGTGGTGTTTGCTATGGAATGCCTTCTGACCTGAGAACAGAATTGAGTACAAGAATGACTCCATGTTACCAAGGTGAGCCATGACTTTGATGTTAATGAGACCAAGTGAGTGCCTTTGCATTTTCTTTGCTAACTTTCAGTTTGGAATATTTAGAGAGGAAGAAGGAAACCCTTGAAGTCACTATTTGTTTAACTACTCTAATTGGTCCTTCCCTTTCCTTTATCTAATTGTGAATAACATCAGATTTCATACATGTCCTTTGTGCTTTTGTGTTTTTTTGTTTTTTAATATATTTTTTATTGTAATTAATAAAAGGGTTACATGATATTTGCCAGATAGACGGTGCATTAATTCACATACATTGATACCCTTTCACATGTCTTGGTACCCATTACCCTCCCCCCACCCACCACCCACTCCCCGTATTGGTTTTCCCCCCTTCCCTATCAAGTTTCAGATAACCAAATACAAATAAATTCGTACTATGTTATCCCTCATCTCCTTTGCTGTCCCTTGGGTATCTCATATTGTTACAGTATCTCACTTTGTTATCTGATATATTGAATTTATTTGTATTTGGTTACCTTTGTGCTTTTGAAATTGAAACTGCATTTCCATTTGGACACTATAAAAACTGGTTGGTAATTATTCACTTTTATATTAAATTTATTTTCAATTGAATATGAGAATAGTGTCTAGCCAATGTAAGAAAATTAAAATCTCAAAATTACATTAAAATGTTTGGTTAGGGAAAAAAAAAGACAGGGACTGGGAGTTTGGCCTAGTGGTGGTGTGCTTGCACAAAGCCCTGGGTTCCATTCCTCCGTACCACATAAACAGAAAAAGCCAGAAGTGGTGCTATGGCTCAAGTGATAGAGTACTAGCCTTAAGAAAGCTGAAGGACTGTGCCCAGGCCCAGAGCTCAAGCCCCAGGATTGGCAAAATCAATCAATCAATCAATAAATAAAAATAATAAAAAAAGGTTTCTTCATTTCTTTACCTCTGGCTTTCAGAAGCAAAAAAGATTTCCAAGTAAATATGCAAATAAGTCTTTCTTAGTCATTGTTTTTTTAAAAAAAACATAATTTGCATCTGTTTTTTGGAAAAGAAAGAAATCAGTGCCTTAAGACTAGAAGTCTTGTCTTTGGAATAGTGTGTGTGATACATATACCACATACAATTCATACTACATACAGTGGAAATGAACAGTCACAAGTGAATGTCAGTAGGACATTTACAGTCAAATCTGTAATAAAACCAAAACAATGAACACGTACCTTCTGAAGGCTAAAACATCTATGAACTCCAGATTTGTATTTTTTTAAGACAAAGGTGAACAAGAAACCCCTATCATCCAAGGAAAATCTTGATTATTTGTTAAATTTTCTGTCAAGTACTTGAGGTTAATTATTAACTATGATAATATTGAGATCTTTCTTCTCTAAAATCTGAGTCCATAAAAGCTTATATCAGAAGCTTTCCTTTTTTATCTATAGAAAGAAGACAATATATAAATATTATATTTTCAATTGCAATAAAACTCAGTCTGCTTCATTATCTTATTTTTTCCTAACAGAGTTTTGGCTTGTATTTTTTAAAATGTGTTCACTGTAGGGTCTCAATTTTTTAGCATTTTTTTATTAAAGAATTTATTAATGTTGATTTTTACATCATATTTTAAATGACAAGTTTAACAAACCAGTGTTCAAGGAGGGAATCTCTATTTACAATCACTGGGACTTAGTATTTAGAACTTAATCAAAATTAAGCTAAGGATTTGTATGTCATAGAAACATATTAATTTAAGAAATAAAACATTATGTCCATAGAGTCGTAGGTTTTTATGTCTATATAGTTAATGTTTATATTTCCATTACCATGTCCATAGCTTTGGGTATGCAGTTATTGCGTCCTCGCTCTTGTATTCTTTGGATTTAATAGGTATCCACCAATGGTGTAATTTTATTCTTTTTTAATAACTATGCCAAAAGGAAGAAGTAATCCAGAATGTGATCCAGATCACATTCATAGAGCTTTGTTTATGTCTGTCCTTCAGAAGTAGCAAAACTGTATCCCCTAGGAAGCTCTGAAATAAGCCTGAAATACAGCAGGAAGTCTTTGTAATAAGAGACCCTTCCTTTCCGCGTGGATTTTGACTATTTTCAGCTGGGAAAAAATCTAGGAAAGGATAATCTTTCATAAACTATGCTCCAAAAGTCGTCTATTCATCTGCCAAATAATGAAATAGGGTTCCTGTCTCAAACCATACACAAAGACCAACTCAAAGTGGAATAAAGAATTAAATATATGTTCTGGAGCTATAAAACTCCTCATGTAAAGCATAGGTGGGACCTTGGAGCTCCTGGTATGTAGACACCTACAACAGATATAACTAAACCAAAATAAAGGAGTGGAACCACATCATATTGTAAAGCTTCTGCCCAGCAAAAGAAAAAAAATTCAAGAATGAAGTAGAAAAAATATGTACAGACCATGTGCTCAAAAGAGAATACCAACTTGAGAGCAAAAGGGAAAAAATGAGTAAAAATAGATAAGACAAACCTTGAATAGCTTTCTTTCCAAAGTGACTAGTAAGAATATGAAAGTGTGTTCAATATCACTAATTCTCCGGGAATGAAAATCATTCCACAGTAATAGTCTTTCACATCTTTTAGAATGGCTGTTCATCAGGAAGACCAGAGATAACATGCACAGTGAAGAAATAGAATTTTTGTATACTGTAAATTCAGTCATTACAGAAGACTGTATGAGATCCTCAAAATATTATAATTAGACTATTTGACCTGTTATTCCTCTGTCTTCTGGTGTATACCCAGAAGGGATAAAATGAGTACCACATAAAGATATCTATTCTCCTGTTATGATTGTAACAATATCCACTGTGGTCAAAATGGAGAAGCTACCTAAGTGTCCATCAACAAATGAATCAAGAGGAATCATCAGTCACCTACATACATACGTACATACATACGTACGTACATACATACATACATACATACATACATACATACATACATATACACATGTATATATACAGATAATGAAATATCATTCAATATTTTGAAAGGCAAAACCTGTAATACATGCTATAGATGTCCTGAAAATGATTGTGATAAATGAAATAATCCGTGAATAGAAAGATAAATGACACATCTGGCCACTAATATGAAGCACTAGAAACAAAATAGTTGTCACAGCGGAGAAGTGAGGTCAGAGAGTAGACAATTAAAGCTATGTAGTGGGAATCAGTCTAGAGAAACAATCACAGCACAAGGACTCTCTTTAATATTATTGTGTGTGGTGGAAATTTGACAACTGAGTGAAATTCCATTGTTTGGAACATACAAGAAAAGCCACTATGAGAAGAGTAATGTGTAGAGGTGAGCAGTAATCCCTTAACCATGAGAATGTACTTTAGAATGTCATTCTGCACACTTTAATTATATATAATAAAACAGGATATGAAACTAAAGCCACATACTCTTTTTTACAGACATCAGTAGTTTATTGTTTAGTCCAAACACATTCAAAATGGAAACTCAAAAGAATACTTTCCACCTGAAACAAACTAATTCTACTAGCATATAATGCTTAACACACTATAGCAATAAAGATGATAGTCCATTGTCTTCTATACCTACTAAAGCCAAGATGGTA
This sequence comes from Megascapheus bottae, assembly GCF_031878675.1. Taxonomy (NCBI): domain Eukaryota; kingdom Metazoa; phylum Chordata; class Mammalia; order Rodentia; family Geomyidae; genus Megascapheus; species Megascapheus bottae. The sequence goes on along the minus strand of NC_143520.1, from coordinate 3,439,264 downwards.
AAGCCAATTTGGTTGCAATAGTGTTGTAAGGATAGAATATTACCATCAAAACTTAAATAAAATCAGAAATTAACAGTAAATGTTGAATGAATATTTTACTGTTTCATTAAAAAGGGGACAAAATAAAAGTCCACAGTATTGCAGGTGAACAATCACCATGTAAACTTCTCCATACAATATTTTAAATGTTTCATTTGAGGTATTTTAAGACTGAAGCTGAATGGCTCTTTGCTCTAGTTTTTTTTATTACACTTAACATTTGTTATTTCTTTTGGTGCCAAAACAGATTTCATGGGTTACAGGGCAATATCCTGGATTGAAAATGTGTATGAATGTACGTGTGTATGTCCACCAATCCCCCCACATAAATACACACGTGGAGAATACACACACACACACACACACACACACACACACACACACACACACATATATATATATATATAGAGAGAGAGAGAGAGAATCATATTCTGTATCTGTCTGAGATATATTTTTCAGTGTATGCTGCCTACTGTTCCTCAGAAAACAAACTAGTATCTTGAGATAAGATTGTTAAAGATTAAAAAGGAAGGGTTGGGAGTTTGGCCTAGTGGTAGAATGCTTGCCTAGTATGCATGAAGACCCGGGTTCAATTCCTTGGTACCACATACATAGAAAAAAGCCAGAAATGGTGCTGAAGCTCAAGTGGTAGAGCTCTAGCCTTGAGAAAAATCCAAGGACAGTGCTCAGGCCCTGAGCTTAAGCCCAGGACTGGCAAAAAAAAAAAAAAAGATTGAAAAGGAAGAGCTAACTGATCTTAACATTATTATCAATTACTACTGTTTTCAAATGACATGATACAAAATGCAGACTTTTAAGACATACTCTGAAGTATTGCCAAGAAAATGAAGTTATGTCTTTGAATATTTTTTACTCTAAATATTTTTGATGTTTTTATTTTAAAATAGAATCCTGTTTACTGATGAGATTAAGGCAGGGGAATCATGAATTTGAGGACAGTTTGGGATATGTATGTATGTATATATGTATGTACATATGTATCTATAGCTTGGGATTAATACATACATATACATATGTATGCATATACATTCATAAATGTGTATAGAATCCTGATTTGTTTATCTTAACATTGTACATTTCATTTTAGATTATGTAAGAAAATTTGGAGAACACTTTGCATCATGTCAAGCTGGAATATCTAGTTTTTACACAGAGGTAATAATAGTTCAATGTTGAGCATTATTAATGTGTTTATATAGAGAGCTTTAATTCTCCTGAAAGTTTAGAGGCTTTCAAGTAAAAAATCGTATGCTGCCTTGATAATGTCTCTTAACTTTGTATTACAACTGGATTTTGCTACTCAGTATTCCACATATATACATTTGAGGAAATTAATATTGAAATGACCAATACTACCCAAACCAGTGAAAATCTATACTTTCATTAAGATAGTACTTTCACTGAGAATTTAATGGAAGCTTGAAAGAACTTCACTGAGTTATTTTTAATAATCAATTATTGAAAATACTTGCCAAGTAGAATATTTTTTCTGTGTCTCACTTGGGGAGAAAAGTGTCTATGAGTCCACACTCTCTCTGTTATCTGATATATTGTATATATACTTGTTTGGTTATTTGAAAGAGGATAAAGAAGGGGGGGAAACAAGATGGGGGTGGGGGCTGGGGGAGGGAAATGGGGACCAAGACATGAGAAAGAGTATCAATGTTTGTGAAGTAATGCACCTTCTCTCTGGTGAATATAATGTAACCCTTCTATTACTTACAACAAAAAATTTATTGAAAAAATAAATTATGATCATTGGGAGATTTAAGAATTCAATAATATCCTGCTAAATCTGATGTAGTTCTAAACTTTCTTTTATTCTGGTACTCTATGCACTTAAGGAATTCATTTTTTTACTTAATGGAGTATCAAACTTGGGGTGTATCAAACTTGGGGTTAATAATTTATGTAAATATTAATCATTATTTTTAAAGGAGAATCACTGAGGTAATATAAAAACCTGTCAAAATATACTTGTTTGCTGAAACTTTTAATGCTAGCCAGGGCCCTCTTCATTCCAAACTTCCATCTGTTTCCTTCTTCACAATTCCTATTTATGATAAATTATGCCTCAAATATTAGTGGACATTTTTTACAGCCTAAGCTCACACTGTTTTCTAAGCTCACTGAAACTAGTCAGTGGTTTTTGCAAATTGAAATAAATTAAGTCTACTTTTACTCACCGGTAACACATGATTATCTTTATAATGAGTGCTAATAAATTACTCACATATGATTTTCTTTAGCAGAACCCACATTGCCTTTCTCCCAAAAGCTTACTCAAGTGTTTAATTATTCTGTCCTTGGTTTAAAAGCCTACTGATAAATGTGAGAGTTTCAGAATTTCTTGTCTGAGCTGCTCATTTTAGATATCATCCCTTAGCCAGCTTCTCTGGTTTTATTTATATATTTTAAAAATTAATAACATGCATATATTTTAAAAATTCACTGTGAAATTGTGTTTGCTTCACTATTACGTGGGTCTATAAAGAGAGACTGTGAGTGATGAACTTTAACTTTGAAGTAATACTCTATTGTTTTTTTCTCCTCCAGGATTTAATTGTGATGGGAGCTCCAGGATCATCCTACTGGACTGGCTCTCTTTTTGTCTACAATATAACTACAAATAAATTCAAGGCTTTCTTAGACAGACAGAATCAAGTAAAATTTGGAAGTTATTTAGGTACTGTAAAAAGTGATCAAATTATCTGTGCCTTACAGCTACTGAGCAGTTTTATACTTTTAACAGTATTATTTTTTTCTTTTTTTCATATATTTTTATTGTAATTAATAGAAGGGTTACATGATATTTGCCACATCGAAGGTGCATTAGTTCATACGCATTGATACCCTTTCACATGTCTTGGTCCCCATTTCCTCCCCCCACCCCCACCCCTCATCTTGTTTTCCCCCATTCCCTATCCAATTTCAAATAACCAAATACAAATATATCCGATATATCAGATAACAAAGTGAGATACTATAACAATATGAGATAACCAAGGGACAGCAAAAGAGATGAGAGATAACACAGTACATTAAGGACAACAATCACTCATTATATGGCTTTTGTTTCTATATCCTAGAGGTCCTTTGATTTAGCATCATACTGTATGGCCTTATGTATCAAGGTTTTGCTCTATTGCAGATCTCTGCTAGGAGAGTCAAAGGTTTCTACTGATTATGACAAATGAGGGAAACCAGTGAAGAAATGCTCCACAGTATTATTTTAAAGAGTCAATGGACAGTAGTAACTAAGTGGTTTAGGAGCCAGTGCTTTAATAGAGAAATTGGTGGAAATCAGGGAGTCTTTATTGAATGCTTAAAACATTTTATATACTATCAGTTCAGATGTCATTTTAAGAGTTGTTTTCTCCTTCTACACAGTGACTAAGAATTTAAAGATGACATTTCCAAATTCTAGGGACAAACCACATGTGTATCAAAATTGATTAAAGTGTAATAAATGACAATTTTCAGTGCCCCTGTGCTTAGTGACTAGCATGGGGCTCTTGACACCAGTCTCACTTGATTTTCTGAGGAGTGACTGCATACATTGTGCCCATGGTATGCTCTAGTTCTTATTCTTTTCTCCTTTTTCTTGAAGGGTATTCAGTCGGAGCCGGTCATTTCCGGAGTCAGAAGTCTACTGAAGTAGTTGGAGGAGCTCCTCAACATGAACAGATTGGCAAAGTAAGAATTACCTTTACATCTTCAATTTTTACCTCAAAAATTCATACTAATTGCATGAGAGAGTAATAGGAACTGGACATACTCTAAGGAAAGAACTATTAGAAATGATGAGCTGAGTATCACAGTAAGTGAATCTGTGAAAGATCCGTTGGTTTTAGAAGAAATTTAGCAGAAAAGCTTTAGGGATAGTTCCTCAATGAAGCTTCACTGTCCTATAACTATACATTGTTTCTAAATTAAAATTGTATAACAATTTCCAGGGAACACGTTTACTTCTTGACATTTAGTAACAGAAAATCAAGGTAGCTATATGTTTTATGGTAAGTCTAGCAACCAGAAAGTTATTTCTGGTTCTGTGTTTGCAGTAATGTTCTATGAAAATTGTTCACCCAGTTTTTCTGAACCTAACTTTTGAAAAAGCAGGCAAAGGCTACTTTCTATGCTTTCTATATGAGATCAATGGGCCAATTCCTGAATGAGCATTTTATAAGCCAGGTATATTAACTTGAAAGTTAATCTCTAAATCACTTTGTTCAAGTATTTTTACATTTAAGTGTTTCTGTATTTAATATTCTGCTCAATATTTGGTTGAGCAGTTGCATAATATTTGTATTTGGTTATTTGAAATTGAATAGGGAAGAGGGGAAAACAAGATGAGGGGTGGGTGTGGGGGGGAGGGAAATGGGGACCAAGACATAAGAAAGGGTATCAATGTATGTGAATTAATGCACCTTCTATCTGGTGAATATAATGTAACACTTCTATTAATTGCAATAAAAATATATGAAAAATGGACATTTTGATCAATTAGGGTAAGTTGTTATTTTAAAGGGAAAATTGTAGGTGAATGTTAGTTAATTCTTCTGATTCTGTAATTGCAGGCATATATATTCAGCATTGAAGCAAAGGAGCTAAATATCTTATATGAAATGAAAGGTAAAAAGGTAATATGTCTCCACCTTTGAGTAGCTGAGAGTATTTGTGAGTAGCTCCATTTTGTTCTCAATGGCTGGATGTGGTTTGCTTTGGGACAGCTTGGTTCATACTTTGGAGCATCTGTCTGTGCTGTGGACCTCAATGCAGATGGCTTTTCTGACCTCCTCGTGGGAGCACCCATGCAGAGCACGATCCGGGAGGAAGGAAGAGTGTTTGTATACATCAACACTGGCATGGTAAGTCTGATTGCCCATGAACTGGAAGCCATTTGTGAATTCCGATTGAAATTCAAACTGTTGTAGATCCAGAGTTTGAGGCTATAGGGTCTCATGCTTGTTTTATGGATGTTATATTGATGCTCTAGAAATGAAATGGAACATAGTGATAAATGGGCAACTATTTAATTTGGATCTTCCAGAAATAGGAGACAAAGTGTGGCATTTGTCTATTCACTGCTTGTATGTGTTTACTACAGTCCTTCAAGATTCTTTTCACTTTTATCTGATACAAAATGAATTTGAAAGGATACTCCAAAGGGTAGATCTTCAAGTATTTCTACAAGTGAGGATGCTTGTATAATTGAATAAATTACAAAATATTACTGGAAATGGAAGAAAATGTCCATTTCTTGATTAGAAAACAACTACAAATAGGATGCTTTGATAAAATACAATTCATGTTGATGTTATTCTTGGTAACCACTATGAAATAGACATAGTTTAACTATATATACTGTAGGTTAGATGTTGAACAATGGTTTCAGCTTTGAATAATGAGTGATATTTTTAGTAGAATTCGATGCCTTGATGATTCCATTTCAAGAGTTCTATTGGTCTTATCTCACAAGCCTTGCTTCTCGACATTAAATCAAAACACAGTTGATAGGGCCCTCGTGGGATCATCTTGACTGTTTGGTTTCAAAACAAAGAGTGTGCTCATGAGAAAACAGCAGCGTGCATTCAGGATTAAATGAAGTTCAAGAAGATACTCGTAACTTCTTTAGTCAGAGTTTTCAGATCACATTCCTATTATAGTCATCAGACTAAACTGCCTAATTTAAAAGAGAAAAAAAACACTAGTCTTGCAAAACTGGTTAAGTTTCAAAGTCCTGAATTTTGAGAGGGCAAATTATTTGTGCATTGAGGTTTCCATTAACATAAACTTAATAACAAAAGCATGTTGCCTGTTCAATGATCATCGATAATGGTAAATCCCACTTACTTTCTCCCGTAGCATTTCATAGCTCTCTATTTATTAATTGTTTTCAGATACTTACCACAGACGCTGCAAATGTGTCTACTTTTTCTCTTTAGAATTACTTTTTAGAACAGTTTAAACAGCAGCATGTAAATCATAAAGTATACACACTGACACTTTAAACTTCAGGATAGAAAATAAAGGTGCCAGTCCTTGATCAAAGAGCAAAGCCCCATTCATTGAGCTACACTCTTCCCTCTCGTCTCACACTTGCCCAGAGCCCTTTTGTGGGGTTAATTTAGTAATTAACTTTAGCTTTTAAGCCCTTCGGTATAGATTGCTCTTTTTCTTCTTCCCATCTAACATTGTACTCCATTTGATCCATCCATCACTTTAACCTGAAATGGCACTAACCACTAAGTGGCACAACATTTACTTACCTGGTTTGCAGCTGTCTGTTCTACTGTACTGCAGATGCTACATGCAGAGGAATTACCTGTCTTGTTTACTGTTGTTTCCTTGGGACTTGCAACAGGTGCTTCAAAATGACTTTTGCTTGAACTTGAGAAATAATGATACTTGAATTACTGGATTTCACCTAAATCGACTAAAATAGCTCTCAGCTTCCTATCAAAATGCCCTGCTCTCAGAGACTGCAGAATACCCAAGGATGAGTGATCACTTTTTTCTGAAACACTTTCCTAGAAAGGCTTTGTTATAAGTCAAATACCATCTGATGACACTCTTTTCTAGAAAGGCATTGTTATAAATCAAACATCTTCTGACTTCTCTGGAGTCCCTTCCCTCTTTCCCTTTAAACATTTGTTCAGACACCGAACTGTTTTAGTACTCTAACTTGCTGAATTCATCACCAGCTACTAGGGGGCAATGATTATATATATATATATATATATATATATATATATATGATCATACATATAATTGAGTCTTCTATCTTAGTTTATTTAGATAAAAAATGTTGACATTTAGTGACTATTTCAGGGGAAAAAAAGGCTAACAAAGGAACTGAGAGTAATCTTATCCCTGAACCCAAGATCTAAGGCGTGTAGTGTGATGTAATGCTTGAGCATTGCTAGAATGGGAATTTCCCAGTTAGAAAATCAAAGCCGAGGAACACTTCACAAGGAGAATGGCACATGTGTACTTAAGGCTGTTGAATGGATTTGATTTGTTTGAGAAGAAAGACTTCCAACTGGCACACTTTTTCTCACCAGGGACTGACCCAAACAGTTTGTAAAGAGGTCCGCCTGCTGTTATTATAACAGCTCCTTAGTGCAGCAGCATCTTAATAACTCATCTTCCAACTTCTGAGATATCAGTTCCATTGTTGCTAAGATAATTTCAGTCATGTCACTCTTCAACCCTTTGACGCCGTATCTACCTGAAGTGCTGGGCTGTGAGACTGCAATGTGACTTTGTTGTCTTGTTTATTACTTGGGCCGTTCTTTCTAGCTAGTTTTCTTCCTCCCTCCCTCCCTCCCTCCCTCCCTCCCTCCCTCCCTCCCTCCCTCTCTCTCTCTCTCTCTCTCTCTCTCTCTCTCTCTCTCTCTCTCTCTCTCTCTCTCTCTCCTTCCCTCCCTCCTACCTCCCCCCCGTGTGTGTGTGTGTGTGTGTGTGTGTGTGTGTGTGTGTGATTAATCGAAGATACGAGTCTCAAGAACTTCCCTACCTGCTTTGACTTTGAACTAGCATCTACAAATATCAGCCTCCTATGTAGCTAGGATTATAGGCATAGCCATTGATGCCTGGCTCCAAATTTCTTAATAGCTTTCTTTCCTGGCCTCGGTTAGATTTTCCCCTGACTGTTTATTATTTCTGCAAAGCAGTTTGTACTTCATAGCCATTTTCATCCTTGAGCTAAATCTTCATCAGTACTGGATTTCTGGAGGCAAAGACATGTGTTTTCTATCCACATGGATCCTTTCACCTGCCCACTCTAAAGAGTGAGAGCTCAATAAGTATTTGTTAAATTGAATTATCAAAATGATTTACTTGACTTTCAAAACTATAGGGATCATGAGTTTGACAGTTTCATTTGCCCTCTGAGCTCTAATTATACTATTATATGAGTTGACATATTCAATAAGTATTTATTGAAGTGAACTGAAATATGTGTACTAAAGCTTAGCCTGTAGTTTGTCCAACTTGTTTGATGCATTAGAAAAATCCATATCCAATTATAGCAGTAAATCATGTGTGAAGTTGTCGAGTTTTATCATGACACCTTTCTCTTCCTTCCTATCCAGGGAGCAGTAATGAAAGAAATGGACATAGTACTCATCGGAAGTGACAGATATGCTGCAAGATTTGGAGAATCTATAGTTAATCTTGGAGACATTGACAATGATGGCTTTGCAGGTAATTAAGAGTATCCAATTTGTGAATTCACTGTTATACTGGTTCACAAAACAATTTGCAGGAAATGAACTCTACAAGTTCACACTGAAGGAGGGTGGGAGGAGGGAGAGGAAAAGTGGGAGAAAACATGGGAAGGGGTTACAATGATCAAGAAGCAATGTATCTACTACCTGACTAATGTAACTATAACGCCTCTATACATCACTGATATTAAAAAATAAACATTTAAAACCCAAATCTCGCTTAAAGAAAGAGTAATCAATTTGATTTCTACTTTTAAAATTAGTGATGAAAGAGCAAAACAATCAAACATTTTGTGTTGCTTGACTCTCTGTTGAAAATGGAACCAGAATTATTGTGCTATCTAGATTTTTTCTTTTTAGTGTTGTATCTAACCTCTCAACTATTACTAATCTTCACTATTGTTAATAATGGGTGATATTCAAAATGCTTTCTTTTATTGATTCTAAGACACTATGGATTATAAGATGCTTTTTTTTACTCTAGATGTCCTGAAATTATGTTGCCTGTTGAACTGTAACACTCACAAATTTTTAGAAGGATCCTAGTTTCAGAAATGTGCCAGGGAAATGAAATCTTACCTTGACTCCAGTGGACAAGAGTGTGTCTCAGTGCATAAGGCTCTGAGCAACCCTCCCTGGAGCCTGGCTGCAGAGCTGGACCAGCTCTGGAAGGACTCTGTTAGAGGCTCCCTGTACACCTGAGCCCTTGGGAGAATTTGAGGATTCCAGGGAAGAGGAAGCAGTAGTGAGGATCAAATGGAGCCTTGGGGACAATGGCTATTTACCAACTGATTCTGATTCTTATGTCTACGATATTCATAGATTAGAACAATCTATGTGCCAGGAACTGTTCTAATAACTACTCTGTTTAGAAATGGCTATTACCATAATCTCACTCTGTGAATGAGGAAACCAAACAAGAGCTCACATCACCCCAACAATAAAAGAAAAGAAAAGAAAAAGAAAAAACAGCAGTAACAAAAATATGAAAAGAAATGGGTGCACTGTTGCATAGCTGCGATTGCTCTCAGCACCTGACTGGGGAGCCCATTGCCTCCACCTTACAACAGCATTCTGCTTTCTACTGTACACAATCCTGGGCATGAAGATGATATCATTCATTATCTGTCATTTGTCACTGTAAGAGAGATTCCTTAGTGTGTCTTAGGGATTAGGAGTCATAACAGTTTTCAACTTCATTCTTTGTCGAGAATGTTGTCCTTTGCCATTATTTCAATATTCCAATAGATGTTGCCATTGGAGCGCCACAAGAAGAAGACTTGCGAGGTGCAATTTACATTTACAATGGCCGAGAAGATGGGATCTCCTCCACCTTCTCACAGGTAACATTTTATTCTTGGTTCGAGAAGAAGATTTAGTGGTGGAAGTATCCATATCTCCACTAGTTTTGTAGAATTAGTTTTCTTCTTTGTTGTTTCAGATTGTTAACATTTTCAGTATTTTCATACAATGGTAGTCTTATTTTAAAGCACAGTAAATTCTTAAATTATTATTTCATAAATACAAGGTATAGTTAGTTCATTTTCATTTTAGCTTGTTTCTCACCTATTAGAATTTTCTCTGATTTTCATCACATCTATATTCTTGAGGTAATAGCTGTATGGCTCAAAGTATGCTCATTTGGATTTGATTAACTGGCTCACATTGTAAATAAAGCAATATTTTATAAAAATCACACAGTGAGATCAACCATGTATACTATATCATGTTGATCAATGTAGGGGCAGTAAGAAGATTTTAATAGACATTCATGATCAAACTCATTTTTCTGTCTTGAAAACTCAGGACACATCCATGCACAGAAAACAAATCTACATTCTCATGCAGGAAAGAGAACCAATAATGTTTTTATTGAAACATTAGTCAGTACCATTATTTTTGACTATTTTTATTTTCTTTAAGTAGTTACACAAAAGAGTAGCCATTCAACCGATCACTTTATGAATATAATGCCACTTGATCAATGTCACACATTTTAACATTCTCACTCACCCCTTCTACCCTACCTTTTCCCTCACTTTTCTTAATTTTTGGGTTATATATTGATTTTGCCATTTTACAAAGCAGTTTATGTGTGCAATCCATCTTAATCTGTGTCATACCCCCTTTGATCAACCCCTTCTCTTATTTTTGTCAATTCTTTGGTATATACAATGTATTCTTGCCTGCCTTCCAACCCCTTCTCTCAATCATTCTTCTACCTCTTTTCTCTTATTCCCCTCTTGCAAGTAACTGTGTCCTGGGACACGTCTTTGTAAAGAATTATGCTTTTTATGTTCTCCAGAGAGTCTGTTATATTCCAATACAGTTATTTTAGATAAAGCAAAAATGCTGCCAAGAAGTTCTCTGCATTTAATATGAAAGTTATGTACTTAGTAAATGATACTAATTTTCTTTCTATGGGCAACAGCCTGATATTTATGTCAGTATTTGACTGTGAAATTAGATTTATGGAATAGAGGATGGATGGTAAGTTGAGTTTTCCTTGTAAATACTGGTATTAATCTAAACACAGGGGCTTTCATCATAAGTAGGCCCCACTACGTGATTACATGCATCCTGTTTTCCAAATAACTTCTTTATTATTTATGTTGTTCAAGGAAGTAAACACAGAGCCTGTAAAGTGACTTGAGGAGGAAAACTAAGAACTGCTTTTTAGTGGAGAAATTTATATTCTACACAATTTTATCTTAGTTCACAATAAAAATTTTAGTCAGAAAATAGATGCCTATTTCAAACTGAAAAATTTAGTGTCTCTTAGAAATGTCTTATAAACTGCTCCATTATATATGGCAACTCCTTTCTACAATTACTTAAAGATAATTTTTTAAAAAAATTGTTAAGGAAAAGAATTGTCTGACAACAACAAATTCATTTTTTTAGTTAATGTTCTATGGCAGAGAGGGAACACTCACTATTTAATAAAAGCATTGGTTTTCCATTCAGTATCTAAAAACTGCTTCCAACTCCATTGTCCTATTTTTAGAGAATTGAAGGACGTCAAATAAGTGAATCACTAAGGATGTTTGGACAGTCTATATCAGGGCAAATTGATGCTGATAATAATGGATACATAGGTGAGTATAGAATTTTCTATATCTTATAAATTGGAGTAAACCCTGTAGTTTATGGTGCTTTGTTGTGGACACACACACAAACACACACCTTGAATTTAATATTCCCCACCTGTATTTTTAAAGCTTTCTTCCAAGAAGAACTAGATGTAGCCAAACAATTCCTCAGTTTTTTAAATTGTTAGTTACTTAATGATCTATTTCTTTTTCATAAAAAAAGCTTAAAACATCCATGAAAATCAAACATACGATGAAGCAAAGAAAGAAAGAACTTTTTTTTAAAGTTAAAAGAAACTTTGTGGGTGAATGTTTAGATCCTAATAATTGAATTTTATTTTGGTATACATTTCATATCATAGGCTTCTATCACAAAATCTGTTTAAGTTTGATTATAAAGAGATGCATGTTATCGTCATTACATAGATTCAGTCCAATGTGAGATGAATCTTAAGATGCTATTCTGTCTTTTCTACTGAATTTTCTCTAAGTAGAATGTTGGTGTAGACAAAAGGTTATGTGCAGTTAAGTATTTATGGTTGAGAAGTAAATCTCTCTGACTAATGCTGATCATTAATCTGGGTGGTTGTTTTTTATCTTCCAGATGTAGCAGTTGGTGCTTTTCGCTCTGACACGGCTGTTTTGCTAAGGTAAGGTAGATACATTTCACTGCTTAATGATAATAGGACTTAATTGGAAATGATGACAGGCAACTTCTAAAAGCCATACTAGCTTGATGTAGTAGCCTCATAGTAGCCTGACGACATACCTTTCAATGTCCTTCACTGCAATGATTGAACTTAAGGATAATTTCCCCACCTGGCATAATATAAAAACCAACAACTCAGCAGATAAAGCAAATTCTGTAAATGTTTAAATGAAAATTTCTTTTGATCTGTGCCCAGAAATGTAATCAGTGTGTGTGCCCATAAATATTATGAAGGCAGAATAATGGAACTTGTTAGTCAGTGGAAACTGACAAAATAAGGATGATTATCAGAGGAAATATCATTCTGCATTTAATGTTGCAAATTTGTTTTCTTTCTCAGGACAAGACCTGTGGTGATTGTTGAAGCATCTTTAAGCCACCCAGAGTCAGTGAACAGAACAACCTTTGAATGTATTGAAAATGGTCTGCCTGCTGTATGCATGGACTTAACACTCTGTTTCTCCTATAAAGGCAAAGAAGTCCCAGGTTATATAGGTAAGTGTGTCTGACAGAACCACTGCCAGGGCCTGATTTGAGAATGCTGTTCCCGTTTTAATATTGCCGGCATTGTTTGGGGTCTCTTTCTCTTTTCCAATGGAGGTATTCTTAGAACAGAATAGAGTAGCCATTGAATTTCATTTGCCTTATCTCTTGTTGGATTCTTGAGTTGTTCTAATCTAGGAATGGAAACCCGCAGTAATTTAGAGGTTGTGTCAGGAAGTAAGGTAAGAGTATCATTCACTGGATCCTCTGTGGCGAACCAACTGAGCTTCATCTGTGAAATCACTTTAGTCTAAAAGGGTTGTCACTGCGCTTTATCTACCTTGTTGAGTCCTTTATTTTTAAATTTAGTTAACTGTGCAAGAAGTAAAACTTCATGTAGTCATTGTGCTGTTTAACTGAGCCACATTCCCCAGTCCTATTGAGTTTTATAAAACCTAGAGCTGTGTTAAAGGTAGGAAACTTGAAGACAGAAAGTCCCTGTGTTGTTATTATGTCCTATTTCAGTAATTGAAGAAGATAACCCAGAGTCTAGATTTTGTTTCTAATTTACATATATATATATATATACATTGTGTGTGTGTGTGTGTGTGTGTATAATTATATGCTGTCACTAAGAGCACCCGAGCTAGCTTCCTGCCCATTTTTCTAACATGGGCAACTCTTAATTGCCTCTAGGGAGAGAATTGCACAACACTGTGCAATCCCTTCCCATATAGTTTATCGCTATTTTACTAACAAATTAATGCTTCTGGTTGTATTGGATTTAAAGTAGTATTGAAATAGCTACTACTAAAATTGTCCCATAGTAAGAAAAAAGCATGCTTGGGCTCATCAATTGCTTATGAATAATTCCCCAAAGCCCTATGATTGGGCTGGGAGGTTGGCCTACTGGTAGATTGCTTGCCCAGCATGCAGGAAGTCTTGGGTTTGATTCCTTGGTACCACATACATAGAAAAAGCTGCAAGTGATGCTATGGCTCTAGTGATAGAGCACTTGCCTTGAGAAAATAAAAGGTCAGGGACAGTTCCCAAGCCTGGAGCTCAAGCCCTAGGACTGAAAAAAAAAAAACCCAAAACCATGATTCTCTCTCAAGACCTGTGTTGATTGTGCTCCAGACTGCTGTCATCATGCTGTACACCATGGAATCGATGTTGCCATTTCAATTTGCTTGTAATGAGATAGACAGACTGATCTGATCTTGTTGTGTCTGCTATATGAGTCTCACTTTTAGTAGTGCTCTGGAAAAGTCCTGACAGAGAGATTTTGTAACAAAGGGTAGACAATGCCTTCATTTATTTATTGAGTAGAGAACCAGCATTTTGGGAACATGATCCCAGAATGAATTACACATTAGCATAGACAAGATGATGATTATCTTTCCCTCATGTAAAACTAGACCTTCTTGTACTGTCAAATAGTATTCTAGATTTTTAAAATATGATTGGGAACAAACACATAAAATTCATGAATAATCACATTGCTATTATAGAAACATGATTTAAAATTTATGTAAAGTGATTCCTTGGTAAAACAATTCACACAGTAAGTATATCTCATGTAAGAATGTTTTGCCTCTTGCTGGGATTGGTTTTTCTTCATCCTCTTTCCATTTACTGGACTAAACTCAGGGTGATGAATTTGGAGATAGCTGTTTCAACTGCAAATTTTCTTGCCCTCATATTGGAATCTGGTTATTATAATTTTTAAGTCAATTGACTTGGACTTTTTTATATTCTAAATAAAAAGATAGCTGCAAGATTTGTTTGAAATAGGTGAGAGTAATATAGGTTTCATGCTTACATGTCCTTGGAAAAAGTAGATAAAATATTTCCAGACATATCAGTTGCATCTAAAATATGAATGAGCATTCCAGGAATGATTCAGGTGCTTTAAAATATCACTTATGAATTAATTGCTCCTATGTAATGAATGGCAACTTGGCAGACTATCAGACTGAGTTTCCTCTTCAAAGAATCTATTAAGATTCAGGAAATGGGTTCTTATTTTCTTGGTAATATCTGACTTGTTTATTATTTTATTTTTGTATAGGAATATCTTATTTACCAGATGAATATATAATATGAATGATTTGAAATAAATTCTATCAGACCACTAGACTGAAAAAAGAGTGTATGTGTTTGTCCAGAACAAATACATGAGGTTCAAACTACAAGCTAATAGAAACATAAAGGACAAATAATCAAGGAATAGGATTGGAAGACAGTTATGAATAAACTGTTTCTAATAGGGTTTGACTGATAAGCCATGTGTATATATTATAAATGAAAAATTGGTCAAAGGAAGAGAGCAAATCCCTCAAATCAGAAACACACAGAAACTAATGAACTTAAATATATGCAAAATTAGCCATGTAATTTACACAAGATTAGTCCAGTTGACTTAGCACAGAGCTCTGTGCATGCTTACTTAGTTAGATGTTAGGTGAACAGAAAGGACTTCTGATACTGTGGCTTAGAAGCTTCTGGGAGGAGGGTCATGGAGCTTGAACTCTGGGCCTGGGCAGTATCTCTGAGCTCTTCAGCTCAAGGTTACTGCCCTACACATTGAGTCACAGCCCCAATTCCCATTTTTCTAGTAATTAATTGGAGAATTACAGTCTCACATTCTTTAGTTCCTGGGGCTGAACCACGGGTTTGAACCACGATCCTCAGCTCTCAGCCTCCTGAGTAGCTAGGAATTTTTATATTAAGCAAATAACTAAAGGTATTGATAATAATGGAGACTTCACTAGAGGTATTGATAATAGGGGAAACTTAGAGGTATGCATAGGCATCTGTTAAGTTTTGTTTAAGCAGTACTTGGTTGAACTCAGAGCATCAAGCTCTCCAGCCAGACCCTCTAACACTTCACTCACACCTCCACTAGTCTTTCTCAATGGATATATTGGAGGCAAAGTTTTACTTTATGCTCAGGCCAGTCTAGGCTATGAATTTACTGCTTCTGCTTTCCCATCTCTCTGAGAATGGCAGATGTGTGACATAACACACAGCCATTAATTGAGATTTTCTTCCGTACTGTTTTGCCTGTGCTCCTTCAAATCTCAGTTCTCCTGTTTTTATCTCCTAGTTTAATCTCTTAATTTTGAAAAATGTTATTCTGGTTCTTCTTTCATATTTAAGATTAGTTTTTAAGCTATCTAATGTAAAGAACTTAAGGTATATTCAGCATACTCTAGAACTATCCCCAAAAATAATAAATACAAGGGGATAATTATTTGTATTAACTGCAGATCTCGCCATTCTTTGCAGTTTTGTTCTACAACATGAGTTTGGATGTGAACAGAAAGGCAGAATCACCATCAAGGTTTTACTTCTCTACCAACGGCACATCCGATGTGATGAGTGGGACCATTCAAGTATCCAGCAGAAGAGCTACCTGTAGGACACATAAGGCCTTTATGCGGGTAATGTAAACCATCTTTTATACCTGGTATTGTTAACACTTCCTAATCTATAACCTGTTACTCCAGCCAGTCTTAGATAGTCCCAAGTTGGATGATTCACAGGCTGATTTCTGAAGTATACCTGCTTCACTTTTACCACATTTTGAAATTTGCCTTTCTCCTTCCTGTGACTGCTATTTTTCTGGCCCTGTGTATCCACTTGCTAGGAAATGTGCATACTGACTACTGTTGCAGAGATTCAAACCTATTCCATGGCTAGATATTATTTTTTAGTGGGAGATGGCAGTGATTTGTGGGAAGGCGGGAAGTTGATTTGTTTTTCATGGGACTCCAGTGAAGCAAGCTCCAGTATGGCTGCATTTGGATTCTGTCTCTGTCTCTGTGCCAGCATCATCAAGTGTGTCAGTGGGAACTTGCACAGTTGTGACATGGGTGGGGATCATCTGTGGGCCAGGATGACAGTGCTCAGGATGCTTTGGGGCATGTACTGCCAAAGAACAGCCAATTTCATGTGTCTTTTTATTAAAACGCCCAGTCCCAAAATGATCATCATACTCCCCACATTGGTCAACTGTTAGCATATGAAGCAGTGCCAAGCCTTTTTGATGAGGGGACAGATTCTCATCAGAGACTCTATTGTCAGAAGAAAAAGCCAAACTATTCTCAGGATCCCTTTCTGGAATCCCAAATAACAGTCTCAGCTTAGAACTTGATTTTCCCTTAATAACTTATTCCAAGCAAATTCAAAAAAAATCACCAAAACTCCAATATACTGTGTAATACTAAGACCAGCCATTTCTATGCTATTTCCTCATTTCCCCTAATAGTTTTTTTTATTGTTTTACCAGAATACAGCTATTGGAGGGTTCACAGCCAAAATCATTGCTGTTCTGGTTCACTGCCAATATTGATGGCCTGGTAGGGCTGCTAGAGGTTCTTTATTTTTCATCCTTCTTTAGTGTGGATTTCCTCATACAAAGTCAGTTTTAGGGATAACTTACTTAGACTGTTAAAGGCTGACTTTGGATAATTACAAAAAGCACATTGTGTTGAAATTATAAGAATGGCAGCAAATTGAGATGGTTATGTTTGTGTTTTGGGGGCATTGTTCCTGTGGGGAAAAATTATATAAATTATAAGCCTTCTTCAAAATAAGCTCATGGTAGAAATTAGAATGTAGTAAAGGTTTCTATGTTTCTATAAACATATACCTGTAGTGTTGCCATGGTTCTGAAAGCAGTGCAATACAACATTGGTTTTGAGCCATATTGTGAATGTTTATCTGTAGTCCAAAGTGTTAAATGGGGAGTTCAAAAAAGAGGATCATTTCCTTGAATGTCTTCCTTTCCAGTTGGAAGTTATTTTGAGAGTATCTTCCTTTCTATTTGGAAGTTACTTTGCTTTTGAGCTACCATTTACACTCACATATAGGAAGGTGACAGCCCTGTGTGAAAAGCAGCTGCCTAGTTCTGGGTTTGGTCCAGAAGCTCTTCCCTGAATAAAGTCATGACTTGCATTCCCACTTTCACCCAAGGCATTAAGAAACATTAACCCTGATAATATCTACATGTGAAAGCACAGAAGGCAACTCACATTCTTCTACCTTTCTAACAATAGCCAAAAGGAAACTAGAAAGTGTCCATGTTGCCTTGATGGATTGTGTCTGTCAAAAAACATTTCCAGTGTCAGAGGTGTCAATATACATGTGCATTGTATTTCAATATTCTTTACAATGAAATGTCACACTTGTCATTCATATATTTAGTCCTATAATCCCCAACTGTTAGAATACTCCCTAGCTGCTGGTTGGGCCCACTTTACTTGTACAATTGTCCCTGTTGGCCCTGCCAAATAAGTTCAACTTATATCTTTACTCAATTCTCTAGCTATTTAATGAGTAACTACATTGTGTTCGATACTGGTCCAGCAATCTCATTCCTGAGTATTTACCCAAATGATCACAAACAAGGCCATAGCTACCAGAACAGCTATGTTTATTGAAGCATTATTTACCATAGCTAAGATATGCAACCAGCCCAGATGCCATTCAGTAGATGAATGAATCAAGAAAATGTGTTATGTATACACAAAAGAGTTCTATGCTGCCACCAGCAAGAATGACATTGCCTCATTCATAAGGAAATGTATAGACTTGGAAAAAATATTAAGTGAAGTAAGCCAGACCCAGAGAAACATAGCTGTATGGTTTCATTTGTAACAGTTAACATATGTCTAGGATAGTCCTAACAGAGGATCATATTAGCTCAGTAGCTATGTGCATATAACCATATAAAATGATGTCAGTCGAAATGAACTCCAAGGTATGGAAAGAAGATGGTTGTTTTTAATGTACTGTTTAAAGTTCTTTCTTAAGTTTTTTTTTTAACGCCCCCCTTTGGGTTAACCCCTGTAGTTACTGCTTTTTATTCTGGTAACCGGCGTCTTATATACTCATTTATCTGAGTTGGGGAAGGAAAGGGGAATAACAAAATGGTAAAACGAAGGACAAAGGGTGAATCAATGCCACAGCAACAGCGCTGCTCACAAGATGCTAGGCTGGAAATGAACTTTACAACTTGGGAGAAGGGGAATGGAGGGGGAGAGAAAGTGGAAGGAAAGCAGTACCAATGCTGGACCAGAAATATACTCATTACTTTATGTATATAACTAGAATCCTTCTGCACATCACCTTTACAACAAAGGTAAACTAAATTAAAAAATAATAGCAGGGCATAGGCCACATGTAAGAAGGTAAGGCTCAAAGACAAATATCACATCCCTTGTTGTGTGGAATTTAGTTATTATTTGGGAATAAAGAAGAGACCATTAGACAGAGAGGGTGATAGGGGTAGACGTTATTCAAATACATCATATACAAATATTAAAATGTCGTAATGAAGCCCACTGAAGCATTGGATCAATCTAAAGTTAAGAAAGATGTGGATTGGGAAGTGTGGGTGAGAATGTTGAAAGAGATGACATTGATCAAGATGTAATATACTCATAAACTTCTTTGGTGAAAGGCAACTAATTTGTACAACTACTAAAAGATAATAACAGTTTTTAAGGGAAAACTATGGCATACAAAAAGCTTTAAAATATAAAGAAAACACAGTTCTTTCAGATTTCATTCTAAAACCTGAACTATTGCCAGATTCTTCTCTCTTCATTGTATTTTCTAGTTTGGTGTTAGAACTTCTTGGAAAACAGGTTACATTTTTAACAATCTGGTAAGCATTGACATCGTTAGCATTAGAAATTCTACATGTTACTCTTCTGAGAGAATTTAGAGCCACGTGTATTATCTGAAGTTTTCTTAGCATACATGTCATAATTAAAAGAATGCCATATAGAATTATTTTGATAAGAGGGGTCAATTATTTTCCCCCATAAGAAGTAAAGAAAAAAATGTTTTGGCTTTATAAATTTTTTCTCCATTTTATTTCAGTTGATTATAATTACATAAAGCTTCACTTTTTCTCATAAGAATCAGGAAATTTTTGTGTTCTACTAAAGTAGAAACTAGAACTTAAATGCACAACTTTATTAAAGAACAAGAGATTTTAATTTTTGATTTACTGAAATATACAAGTATTTGCACTCATTTTAGATATTAGAATAGCTACGATATATTTCCCTTACTATTAGCTAGATGATATTTATTGGTTGATCTTGATAAAAACCCATATATTGAAAATTCACTGATATTTGAAGAGAAGTATGTTTTACTGAGGTAATAAATGTAGTAATAAAATGTGTCTAATTTTCATTAAAGCTAGAAATACTTGGCATAATTGCTGGCCCTGTGACAACTTTTCCCACAAATATACTGAAACATAGTAAGTTCACTGATGTCAGTATGTTATATTACAATCAATTAACCTCCTTTCCTAGGCAGACACAGAATTATTCTTTTCATTTTTGGTTGGACCACTTTCCATTACAGCAACTAAATACCTGAGAACAATTAAAGTAAAGGAAGAAAAATGTGTTTTGACTCATGTTTTCAAGGGCTTCAGTCCACAGCCAGCTAGCTCCGTTGTTTCTGGGCTAGTGGTGAGGCATAAGGCTTCTCACCTTGTGGAGCTAAGCAGCTGCACAAGTGAGAGGAAAGGACAAGAAAGAAGCCCTCAAAGATCCATTCCCCTGACTGAAATCCCATTTCCTTAATTTCTGTCACCTCCCAAGAGTCCAGCAGATTGAGAAGAGTTCAAGATGCATCACTTTCTAAATGTCAGTACCACTGAACCTTCATTGGAAACCAAGCCATCAGCACACGAAGCTTTAAGGACAGCACAGAGCTAAACCATGACATGGATTGCTTAGCTATCTGAATATTTGGTTTCTGAAACACAGAAAACAAATTATTCTTCTGCGTAATTCGTGTGTGTGTGTGTGTGTTTGTGTGTGTGTGCATGCGTGTGTGTGTGTCACTTTGGTACCATTTAGTCATATCTCCAGCCCTTTTCACACTGTTCAATTTTTAGCAGAATCTCACTTCTCACTTCCTGCCCAGGTACATGCCTGGAGTTCAGTCCGCCTATTTTAGGTTCTCCATCTCTAGGATGGCACATTTATACCACTGTGACTAGCTACCAGTTAAGAAGGGTCTAGTGAACTTTCTGGAAACTTGGGTTGGCCTCAAACTATGATCACCTTGTCCTAGCCAAGATTATAGATGGGAGCCACCAGCATAAAATTATTATTAATGTATTAAATAACTTATAAAACCTATCTTTCCATAATTATTTCAATGAAATGAATATTCATTAGTAAATATTTTATGTGTATTACTTTTGTCCCATTTGGTTATATCATTAACCAACATATGCATATATTGTAGTAACATATCATTTGATTCAAAGCAATTATTTTTTTAACTGTAGAATATTATAAACTGATCTGGGGCTGGAAATTTGGCCTAGTGGTAAGTGTGCTTTGCCTAGCATGCATGAAGATTCGGGTTTGATTCCTGGGTACCATATACATAGAAAAAACCTGAAATGGTGCTGTGGCTCAAGTGGTAGAACTCTAGCCTTGAGAAAAGCCCAAAAGACAGTGCTCAGGCCATGAGATTAAGCCCCAGATCTGTCAAAAAAAATGAACACATTTCTTCTGAAAAATCTAAGTGTGATCAAACTCCTTAACTGTACTAATATTTTATATAGAAGTGGATTATCACAACATATATTAATTCTTTTTTAGATTGTAAGGTTTTGAAAGTAGGATATTATCATTCATGTATTTGTAGTATTATATTTTATTATGCCTAGAACAATTAATTACAGAAGTGTCAGGGGAGGTGAGGTTAAGAGAAGGGGATAGATATAAGAAGACAGGAGGGTGGGAGAATTCATTCCCAATATTCAGTGTTTGAGTGTGTGTGTGGGGGGGAGTGTGAAAATGGAAATAGGGTTGGGTCTGGGAGAAATCTAAAAAGATAATGAAAGGGGGTGACACTGATAAAGATGCATTGTACTTATAAACTGATATATTGAATTGAAACCCCTTTTTTACAACTACTTAAATATAATTTAAAAATACAGAAAGAACACCTTATAAACAGATTCATGAATGCTGTATTTTCAGTACTTTTAAGGAATTCTGTGTGAGGAAATTAGGGTGGATTCTATTAGGAGGGGCATTTTTCTTAGGAAGGATGTCCGTTTACAGGAAGTTGTAGACTCAAATGTTTGATAATTCTCTCCCAGTTGTATGACACTTACTAGATAAATAGGCTATAGTTTTACATGATTGTCCTGGTTCAGTTCCTGCCTATGACTTGGTCTTACCATCAGAATCAGGAAGGTATCTCAAAGCACACACATTATAGGTCTTCCTCAAAACTATTCTCTACTAATTGCCCAGCTATTTAAATAGGGTATGAATTAGATGGCTGTCCTCTTGGTTTATTTGTGTGAGCAATGATTATTGATGATAGGCTGTAATAAGAGTGGTAACTTCCCATTTTGTACCCCGAGACTCTTCACTGTAAACCCCTGATAAATATTTTAAGCTTGACATAATTTTTAATTTGGTAGTATATTCTCTTCCCAATACATTTCAAATATATGTATACAATAGGACAGTAGAAGGCTCAAAATACAGATTTCCATGAAATTCAGGCAAGAAGCAGAATTGGTGTAATTTTAGGCATGTGCTAATTTGCATGCTTGTAGGTGCTTTGCTTTATGTGATTATACATAAACTTAGGGCATGGTACTATTATTTTTAATATAATAGCACATGCTTATCCAAGTGAAAATTTTAAAGCAAATTATTACCTACCCTCTCAAATACTTAATTTGTCACTTTAAGATGTTTTTTGTGTTACAGCATTTGTCTTTAGGTGGAGTTGTTAAAGTTAAGTAAGTGTGAATGTCTGTCAAATACAGTTCTTGCAAGAGTGCACTTTCATTTTATATATTGAGAAAAGAGCATAATTAATAGCTAATTAGGATAATGAAAGTAATATACACCAGATGTAGAGAAGACCTTGTGGAAATTTAGTATGAATTAAATAACATGTGAGTTGGTCAAAGCAAGCTTGTAGAGAAGAATTAAAACAGTGGACATGTGGAAGTACAATCAATGGCTGTCTAGCTCCTGCACCTAGGGAATAATTTAATCAAGTTTGCTATTGTAATGCTCAAGGCTTCAAGCTGTTTCATTTTCACAAGTCAATAGCTTGGGATTTGGCCCTGATTTGTGGCATTCCTATATAATCAAGATTAGATACCAAGAAGTTTACTTATCAACTTATTTAATAAAAGTATCTCTATGTAGAAGGGAAAAGTAATCAGATCTACTGACTCTTTGAACTCACTCTCCAATCAGCCAGATACTGTTTCATTAATAGGTCCCTAATATTTGTTACATCACTCTCTTTCTATTTAATGCTTACAAATTGACAGTAGTCCAATTTTTTATTTCTTCTGAATTTCTCCCTGCATTTATTTTAAGAAATGTATTTATTGTAATCCTTGTTTTCTTCTATACCTATATTTGAGGCATTATATGTAGCCATTATAATAGCCAATAGTTCACATAATTTCTGTCACTTTACCATCCCAACAATGTATCATCATCATCATCATCATAACAAATTATCTCATATGCTGTGCTGCTATTTTCACACAAGGGAACCAAGTTGTAGGTAGGTTACATTAATTGTCTAGGTTACTAATAGGTGATGGTGGACTCCACCAGCACTCCACTTCTACAACACTTGCTCTGACCCCTGGATACTATCACAACGAAGATGTTGTCAGTGAGAAGAAAACATTTTATCCCTTTTTTCTAATTATATAAGGATATCAAATTAAGTACAGCATTCCAATTCTGAAATAACAATCATTAAATAGAACAATGGCAAATTGCCTTATTTCTTAGAATGTCTGCCTATCACAATCACTGGTTTCTTATGAGGAAATCAAGCTATAACACTGGAGTATGGCTTAAGGTACTATGTCTAGCCTAGCATGATTCAATACACTTGAATCTCTTTACTTGTCAAGAAGTTTGTTGAATGTATTCTTTAAGGTAAGAATCTGTAGATTTGAATGGATGAATGAAAAGTAAAGCCAAATTGGACTTTAAGATTAAATTGTTAGTATAAAGATGGTCCTCTCAAGTCCTGAGAGGACCTTCAAGTTTTGTTACACTTAGGATATTTATTCTACAGATTTGTCATGGGACTGTCATATCATATAACATGTCAATTGAACTTTATTACAAATTCTCATGAATTAATTTGTGAGTTACATCTTATAAGCTATGCTCTTGATAAGGAGAGGGTCTCTTTTGTTCAATGCACTTTGGAAATCATATTTCTGTCCAGAAAGAGCTTGGACAAGTGTTTTTGTAAGAAAGATTATATTTTATGTAATTTGCATATAATTGTTTTAGGTGTCAGACACTTTTACTATCTGATGAAGTGCTTTACTTAATTGACTCTTAAATGTTTTCAAGTTATTTCCTGGTTGAATATTTCTGTTTTTGCACACACATATTAAAAATGTCATTTTAGTATTAATTTGGTATATTTTCTTTTAATGGAAATACTAATAGATATTTAATGAAAAGATAGTACAGTCATTTTAAGATTATGACAAACATCTCCTATAAAGACAAAAACTGCCTTTAGAAATAAAGAGTAAACTGTATTAATTGACGAGTTGTAATGAAATTAAGAGTGTGTCTTTAGGGTAGAGGATAATAATTTCTTTAATCTTTTTATTCAAACATGTTTGTTCACCACACATCAATATGAATAGGATTGAGGAATACAAATTACTAATAGATTAAATTTGAAAGTTACATACAGACTAGATTTCAAATAGATTATAGTTCCTGTATATCTGTTAAATATATCTAAGAAAATTTTTGAAGTGTTATAGCACAATAAACGTAAAAACTTCTAATGATAAAAAAATTTAATAAAAACTAAGATATAAACTTTAAAGATATGAAGTGAATAACTTTCCTTTGTACGAGTCATAATTGGTTGCAAAATACAATGGGAAAAGGAACCTAAAAAGAATGTTTTGTGATAGAGATATAGCATCAAATCAGTCCAAATTGAATCTTAAGATAACTGAGAAATATAAGAAAGCGTACTTGATTACGTCGAGTGTAACACCACTTATGTGCCTATTCACTACAGCATAATATAAAATGGGATATAATGTTGAGTAGAATCACTCAAATGATTGACAGCATTTATAAATAAACATTTGGACATTTTTTATAATACCGAGTGACAAAAATGCATTAAGATAGTATGAAAGGGAATGTGTCCAAATGTGATTTTTGAATCTATTATTGAATTGTTTTATTTTATTTGTTGAGTCTAGCATATGAATTATAAAAGCTTCCATCATGCAGTTTTATGAAGCACTATGTGTATGCATACATAGCTGTCCAAATACACTTTTACAAATTAAGATTTGCTTTGATTCTGATTGAAATTGGCCTTATGGAAGATAGAAGTTATATGCATCTATCTATCTATCTATCTATCTATCTATCTATCTATCTATCTATCTATCTATCTATCTTTTTGTGATTATTTTGTGTTATTAAGCCCAATGGCTTTTAATTTCCTTAGAAAGATGTGCGGGACATTCTCACTCCAATTCAGATAGAAGCGGGTTACCATCTTGGGCATCATGTAATTACCAAACGGAATGCAGAGGAATTCCCTCCACTTCAGCCAATTCTACAGCAAAAGAAAGAAAAGGACATAATTAAGAAAACGGTAGGCTCGCTTTTCTCTGTTCAAACATCATGTGATAGGCTAAAGAGTTTTTTTAAAAACGTCCTATAATTCTAAACAAATGAAAAGAAATATGTGGATTCTTCCTAACAATTTTATGGATTTTTAAAAATAATAATAGACCTATGTATATTTTATTTCCATGTTTATTTTTTTCTGTTTCCTGTAGGATATTTTCTCAATCTGCATTGAACTACAACAGTTATTCTTCATTTTATATATATATTAATTTTACATCATTTTCATCTTGCTAGTGAAGAAAAATGCATTGCTAGAGAGAAAACACAATGGAAGGACACTGAACCATGAGTTATTAATTCCATGCCATCATGTGATTCCGTTTACCTTCATCTTTCTCACTTTTGTCCCACTTTCTCTTCAACCTCTCTGTCCTTCTTATGGATCCTTTTTATCTCACTCCAAAATTCCTGCTCATGTTTCTTAATTTATAAACACAAATAATCACATTGAAAAAGAATTTCCTCTCCTCTCCTTCTCTCCCTCTCTCTGTTCCTCTCTCCTCCCTGCTCTCTCCTCTCTCTCCTTCTCCTTCCCCCTCTTCCCCTCTCTCCCCTCTTTCTCTGTCCCCCATACCTCTTTTCCTATCTTCCTCTTTCCCAGATCTGGGACTTGAACTCAGGGCCTAGGCTCTGTTACTGTGCACCTTTTGCTCAAGATTAGCACACTACCATTTGAGTCACAGTCCCACATCTAGCTTTTTCACTGGTCAATTGGCAATAAGTGTCTCAAGGACTTTCTGACTCTAGCTGGTTTCAAACCACAATCCTCAAATCTCAACCTCCTGAGTGCTAGGATTCTAGGCATGAGCCCCTATTGTCTGAATTTCCCTTTCAAAAGTTTCATTACACACTTTTTTAGCCACTTCTCAGGAGCAATTGCACTTAAAACAGAACCTGCATCATAATTAATTGAGCTATGTTCTAAAGTTTATCCTAAAAGGTTTCATGTTCACGAACAATTCATTAGAATTGTTGATTGTCATGTGTTAGAAGTATCTACTACCCATATCATAAAGTTGTCATTAACAAGATATGTTTGGGCATGGTCAGAAGCACACATTTAAACCCTTAGGAAACGAACAAATCATAGTACCACAAAAAGGAAAGAAAGTTTTTGACAGCTAATATTCTCCAAATGAATCTAAAGTACTTCTAACTTTCATCTCATTTTATTTCTTAAGTTGGGCTTTAAAAGTAACTTAGTAGAAGGACCTGGGTTTCTAATTTTTTTTTAATTTCAGCTTTTCAACTATGTTATTTGACTCTTCTAAGTCTCTGAAGTCAGAGAGCAATAATCTGTTATCGATTTGATATATTAATTTCATTTTCCTTCTGTGTCACAGTTTATTTTCTGAAAAAAAAATGTGATATAGCTGTTCAATGTACTAAAATATAAATATTATCCTGTTTTATTTTCAGATCAACTTTGCAAGATTTTGTGCCCATGAAAACTGTTCAGCTGATTTACAGGTGTCTGCAAAGATTGGATTTATGAAGTAAGTGTAATCAAGTGTATTTCCTCAAAATGGCATCATGGGCGCATGTATGTGGTTACTAAGGAAAGATCTGCTAACTCCCTGGGAGTTACCATCATTTAAACGACTGTAGGACAATGCTCTGCTGGGAGAAACTAAATGATCTATATGTCAGTCATGATCCTTGAAGGCTGGTGATTTTCAAAGAAGGAGAACGTGTGAGCACTGATATTTTATGAAGCATGCTTTAACTTAGAAGATATTTCAGGATTTAATTGTGCCTTGGGATATCATTATCATAGTAACAGTTATATTTTAACATTTGGAAGTAGCTAGTAATAGAGCTTGAGTAGCAAATAAGTTTTTGCTACACAATGGCTAGCTTTTTTTATCATTGTAAAAGACATACCATAAAAAGCAATATATAAAACAATGCATAATGACAAATTAGAAAATGAAGAAACTAATTTACTCCTATAATGCATATAAAGGGAAAAGCACAAAGAAAAGTGCTTAGAATATCATCTAACACAGTAAAAGCTAGATAAATATTTGGTGGCTAGTATTATTTTATGATAGAAGATAATTTTAATTTTGTAGTATGTCTAACTCCTCTATGTTCAAATTATTTTATTCATCAGATAACCAGAGAGAAACCATGTTCTACAAGTCAAGGGTCCCTTGTACTAGGAATATGGGAGACGAGAACATGAATGAGAAGTGTTCAGATAGAAAAATGGCAAGACATTTTTAGAATAGATTATTTAAAAAGCCAGTTAAAGGGCTGGGAGTTTGGTCTAATGGTAGAGTGGTTGTCTAGCATGCATGAAGACCTGGTTTGATTCCTTGGTAACACACACACACACACACACACACACACACACACACACACACACACACACAAGCTCAAAGTGGTGAAGTGGTACTGCGGCTTAAGTGATAGAACTCTACCCTTGAGAAAAGCTCAAGGACAGCACTCAGGCCCTAAGTTCAAGCCCCATGACTGGCCAAAAAAAAAAAAAAGCCCGTTTAGGGGGCAGGTAGGTAGTGTGGCCTAGTGGTAGAGTGCTTGCCTAGCATGCACAAACCCCTGGGTTCAATTTCTTGGTACCACATACACAGAAAATGCTAAAAGTAGTGCTATGGCTCAAGTGTGGAGTGCTAGCCTTGAGAAATCTCAGGGACAGTGGCCAGGCCCTATGCTCAAGGCCCAGGACCTTGAAAAAACAAAACAAAACAACAACAAAAAGCCATTCAATTTTGTATGTGTAAGTAACTCTCCATTTCACCATCCATATCAAAGTCATACTTGGAATTTCATCTACACATTAATGACTTGTGAAATTGCCTAAAGAGTGGAAATGTGAATTTTACAGAGGAAAGATCTACAGACCAAATCTTGGAGACTGAGGGGGAGCAAATTTATTTGAAGAGTTTAGAAAGAGAAGAAATTCTTGTAGAGGACAGAAAGAGGAGTTACAAAAAACTACCGAATTCCTGATAAAATAGCCCAGTGGAGAATAGAACGAGGTGGAGTTAAAGAGAATTCAGATGGCAAAATGAAGAACAAAGAGTTGTTGAAGTTGATCCCTAAACTGTGGAACAAAAAAGACTGTACAGGGAAATTTTAAGATAAAATTCCCAGTGCACCAGAAATCAGTGTCAATGTTGATGGTCAAGGAAAGAAGATAATGCTGAGAACAAGTAGAATTTTATGTACTTATAAAATGTTAATTTATTCACAGAGAGACATAGTGTGAGGGATAAAGCGGGAGGTGTATAAGTTAGAGAGATCAAGTTTCAACTAAAACTCCACAGGGCACTTTTAAGTCTGTGCTTGAACTTTCTTCGGGAACACTGGACATTTCTGTACTTTCCCTTCTGAACCTCTTGTCCTTCAATATCTGTAATGATAGTCTATGGTCTGCCTCCCTCTGTTCTACACTATCCTTCTTGACTCTTTGAAGGGTCTTTCACATCTCTACATCGTCTCACTCATGTCTTTCCCTCATTACCAATTTTCTCTGGATTAGCTTGCCTACAAATGTGACCTCATGTAATCTTCCAGCACTGTTAATGCCGGTTAGACATGTCCTGTTGGGTACCACATAATCCTGGGCTGATATCACCATTAGTTAGATACCAAGCCAGAAACTTAGGGATCAATCTTTTTTTTCTCTGTTTTATTTATTGTTGGAATCTAATTGGAGAATCCATTTTATAATCTTCTATTATGTAGCCATTAGTAATTTTTTTAAATGTGGTACTGTCTCTAGCTTCTTACTCCTACATTTCTTATGCTTTGTTGTAAATACAGGTTGGGTTGAAATCTTAGTCACATATTTGATTTTAAGTCTTTGGTTTTTTAAACGATTTCATTTTTATTAGTTATTGTTTATCACTTGTGAAGTCTAATTTACAAATTAAACTCCATAGGTATGTATGAGAAAAACATCACTTATGTAGGGCAGCTCAGACACCCACTGAAATATATACTCTGAGGGACATCAGGGAAAATAGTGCACATTATGGTTGGGACACATATTATCATAAAGGTTTGGGTTTAGCCAAAACCAAAATTAACACTTTCCGAGTACCATCCATCCTTTGTGTGTGGTTTAAGCCCTGGCATTGCTGCCAGCATAACTGAGTGGGTAGTCAGTCCTAGAAAATTAGAAGTAGCACTTGCACCAATCCTGTGTCTGGGGATTTTTTGCATCATTCGGGAAGGTAACAAACTGTTTCTCTTAGGTAAATAATAACTTGTTTTAGGAACCTTCAAATGAGAACTCTTCTAATTAAGTTTTCAGACCCACAGTGAAAGCTTTTGACAGACTGCCTTGCATTCTGACAAATTATCCTCTGTCACAGAAGTATGTCTCTTCCATGTGGGCATTCTGTCTCCCTTCTCAGTAACAGGAGACAATCTGACCCTTTATGGTGCCCACAGTATCCCAGCTATTACTTCACTGCCACTCAGGATATTTATGAGCCCTGGGTGTATGAATCTGTTGTAGGCAAAGATATTTGTCTCTCTGCCTCCTACAAGAGAAACACTGAACAGTGTTCAGATTGACTGTCTAATCCTGCCATGACGTCGAGGCTTCTCCTGCATGTCAATGCTCAGACAATGAAACACATTCATGGATTTCCACTTCTCAGTATATATGGGGAAATATGTCTTTATGAAAATGGCAAATAAAATGACTGGTCTCAGTCATCATACAGGCAACTTAAAAGCAAATCTTCCATTTTTGACATCAATATCATTTTCCTTTTGTTCCTCTCTCTTACTTCTAGGATAAGGGGTGCCTGATTTTCCAGAATGACTGCTTTCCCAAAGTTAAGAGATGCTTTAAACTGTACCTATAGTATTTGACTAATAGTGACTTGTATGACAAAGTAACTGATTTTGATAACAAGCTATCTAGAGACAAAATGGTAGTTGCGAGTTGGTGAGAAGACACCAAAGAGTGAATAGTGATCCTTGTCTTCCCTCTAGTTCTTTTAACATTTTCCTTATGATTACAAAGTGGCTACAGCCAATAGTGAAAAAATACAAAGCTAATGTTTTACTTTGTCTCACAGTCCACTAGCTGCAGGCCATGCCTTGTGAAATGAATACATCCCAAAACTTGGCACAGTGGAGGACACTATCAGTTTATATAATATTTTTGTTCTAGCATCTAACTTACAAACTATAACTCTGAAGCCCCAATTCCTCTTATGAGGCGATTTATTTCACCGAGACTTATGTAACATGTCTTGCAAAATAAACTCTTGTTCACTCAGGAAAGCGTAGAGCCTCATGCAGTAGTACATCCATTTTCAATTTTATCCTTTATTTTATTCATTAAATGATGACTGCATGTAGTCACAAGGCCTTCCTTACTGTGGATCCAAGGCTCCTCTGTAAATTTCAAATCTACATTATGCATGTTTTAATGAAGAATGAGTGACAGATCCCAGGGAAAGCTCTGCTTCACTTTGTCACATGTCCAGATGTGCACCTGGTCCTTTGCTGTATGTCACATCGAACACTGGTGCATCTTTCAGATGCATCTGTGAATGAATCAAGATCCAGTAAAATGTATGTTTCAGATCATGGAATTGAAGCAATAGCAGTGGAGCAAAAGAACTTTAAAAATGGAAGACAAACCAGGAGTCTTGTTCTCTCTAATTTGCTGCTGTCTTGGAACCTGGCTGTTTCTGCAGTGCTTCCTCCTTCTGTTGCTTGACTAAGTGCCAGCTTCTCTCCCAAAGGTGTTCAGTGACTAATGCTTTGGTTACCAGCCAGAATATTTCATACACGTCTACTTCTAGGCAGCTTTTCTACAAGTCTTAATTAAACTTTAATGTCAGGCTGACGCTTATAGTGGGGGCCTCGTTAAGTGTCTTTCATTGTAAAGTGATTACAGTGTGGTTAGGGGTGTGTGAGGGTCAGCTATGGTTTTCACTTCCTTTAACATGGTCACCAAGCAGACATCTCGTGACCTAACCCACTACTATACCACAGCAGACACACACACACACACACACACACACACACACACACACACACACACTCTAATTCCTACACTTAAAGTAACAGCCAGCATTTAAGAATGATTGCTTTGTTAGTTATTACGTGTCATTCCAGCACTGTACAACTTTCCATTTCAGACCCAAGAATCAGAAGCTAGAGATGATATACATAGAACTGTTCCTTATTTCTTTCTCTTTTGCATCTGGAGTGCTTTAGGGGTGTTAAAAAAAAGACTGGAGGAAACCATGTACCAATGGTACCTGTAAAACTAGCTATTCAGGATGCTGAGAACTGAAGATTCCCAGCTTAGGATAGGCCCTGAGACTCTTATTGGCACTTAATTATACAACCCTCCCCCAAAAGCCAGAAGTAGAGCTATGATTCAAGTTGTAGAGCACCAGCCGTGAACAGAAATATCAAGGGGATAGCACTCAGGCCTCGAGTTCAAACCCCAGAATTCACACACACACACACACACCCCAACTAGAGGAAGCCACATGTGGTGACTGTCACTGTAATCCCAGTTATTCAGAAAGTGAAGACTGCAGGGTCGTAGTTTAAGGTCAGATTTGGAA
Source organism: Megascapheus bottae (assembly GCF_031878675.1). NCBI lineage: Eukaryota > Metazoa > Chordata > Mammalia > Rodentia > Geomyidae > Megascapheus > Megascapheus bottae. The sequence goes on along the minus strand of NC_143520.1, from coordinate 3,407,371 downwards.
CAAAGTGAGATTCTATCTTAACCAACAATACCAGGAGGGTGTGTATGTTGGTATTCCAAGATTCATGGCAGGCAGGAGTTGGTATGAGAATGATCCAGTCTGGCTGGCCCTAGTAAAAAAATATGTAAGAGGCTGCTTAAAGAATAATTAAAACAAAGAGGGGCCAAGAAGATGGCTCAACGGGTAGTGCACCTGCCTATCAAGTATGAGCGCCTAAATTCAAACCTAGTCTTACCAACAACAGTGGAGTGGTAGAACACTTTCTACAATGCTGTGTGACTTCTGAGGAAAATGTTGCTAGCCACTCACATGTAAAGAATTGAGGCTTCTGTTATTCTCAGAAGAAAAAAGAAAGGAACTTAGAATGGTACTGCTCCTGAGGCAGAAGGATCATGAATTTGAGGAAAGCCTTTACCACTAACACATGTGATGGCTGTAGACATGACCTTGATCTTAGGTAAACATGGAAGTTTTGTACCATCACAGGAGAGATAATTATGGGTGTCAAATCATAATTCTGTAGAATTTATGTTGATAATTCCATAAGCTTTTAAGTCAATAACTTCTTCAATAATTTACTGGCTTTTGATATGTCTTGATGATAATCCAGCTTTTTTAATGTTTTAATCAAACACATAGCTATATACACATGTGAGCATGTATGTACTTATGCATACACATATTTTGCACATATGTGGTTAGGCTCTGAGAAAACCATAATAATGTCAATCTGATATCTTTCCTCCAGTTAAACTTCATTTGATATTATGAAAATACTGCATTAGAGAGGCACTAGTGTTGTACCAGTGTTGGGAGAGAGAGGGGTGAGGGAGAGAACACTGGCTTATTGTGGTGGGGAAGAAAGCAGTGCATGGTGCAGGTGGTTAGCAATGAGTACAGGCTGGAAGTACTTTTTTAAGTGTTACTGGCACTGAAGCAAAATGTTCAAGAGCATGCACAAATAAGTCAGGTGCATGAAGAAGAGAAGGTGTTAAAGGTAGAGGGAAAACATAACCTGTTTGTAGGTAAATATGGCTAAAACAAAGCCAGTATAGTAGAGAATGAAGCAAGGAAGGGCTAGCCCTTGAAGGCCTCAGGTAGGTTATTAAAAAGAAAGGACTTTTATCCACAAGGCCCTGGGAGATCAGGCTCAATGTGTGATTTTGGTCTGTTTTGTCGAAGATGAGCCTTTAGAAGTGTGATGATTAGGTTGGAGGAGATAACATATATTTAAAGCAAACAAAGTAAGGGTGTAGTACAGGTTAACTCAGGCTCTGTCAGGAAATTTTCAGACTTAAAAAATGACAAAAAGGATTTCTTTGGTGTAGTTAAGCCAGATAGTCAGAAGAAGAGAAACAAAACAATATGACTTTATAATTCCCAGGCAAAAGTGACTTCCTTTCGCTGGTCTCCCAGAGCTCTTTGTGCATAACTCCTTCTGCGTATCTACAATGTTTGTTTATATTTATATATAATTCTGTCCTTGACCTTCGCTATCAGCAGGAGAAATGCATCTTAGGTATGTTGATGTGAGGGAGTGCATAGCGTCTGTTTTATTGTACAGAAAATTTCAATTACAGTCATTCATTCCCACTTCAAGTAGTGCTTCAAAGCACGTCTTCTGAAACATGTTCTTAAACCATCCATAGATACCTTTGTCTTTGGTCAATTCCAAAGAAATTATTACATGCCTCTTCTGTGTTTAGCTTGGTATTTCATGGGTAGTTCATTGACACCCTTATCTCCTAGACAAATGTGGTTCAATTTAAACAAAGAAACCTTCAGAATGCTGCATGAATTGTTTACCTGTTTTACTGTTAATAACTTTCTTCTTTAAAAATGTTTAACTTATGATCAGAGTGATGTGTAGAAGGGTTACAGTTACATTCATAAGGTAATGAGCACATTCTTTCTTAAACATTGTCACCACTTCCCCTACTTTTCTCCCATTTTCCCTCCTCCCACTCTCTCCCAAGTTGTAGATTTCATTTCTGATATATTGTCTTGTGAATATCGTGGTTACCCTGGTTCATCCTTTGTCCCTGGTCTCATCATCTTGTTTTCCCCTCCTTTCTTTCCCTAATTCAAATAAATAAATGTATACACAATACACCAGGTACCAAAGTCAGATACAGCAACAACAAAGGATAAACCATAAGAAAAGAGAAAAGGAAAGAAAGAGAGAGAGAGAGAGAGAGAGAGAGAGAGAGAGAGAGAGAGAGAGACAGACAGACAGACAGACAGACAGACAGACAGACAGACAGAGACAGAGAGACAGAGGGGGGGGAAATTTTGAGGAGTAAAGAAATAGCTTCGCATAGTACATTAAAACTAACAACCATAAGGATAAATCTCGTGCTTCCTTTTGCTGGAGTTCATTTCACTTGGCCTCTTCCTATATGGCTATACTTTCTTCACGTTACTGCTTACATCCCTTTGGAGTTTGACCTACTCTTACTCATTTTTAAATTAATACATAATAACACCTTACTATGGTTGGAGAACATTTATAAAATCACAGAATTCTATAATTTAACATTTTCCTTAGCACTGAGCTATTCCACTCCTCAGGGTGAAAAGTAATTAAGAAAAGTGAAATTGTTTTGAGGCTTTAAAACAGGGTAGCTGTGGCCTTTGAGCAAGTTCCTTCAACCTTAATGCTCCTCACATTTAAAACAGGGAGGATTCCAGTGAATTTATAATGTTGGTCAAGCGTGAATCTTACCATCTATCTATCTATCTATCTATCTATCTATCTATCTATCTATCTATCTATCTATCTATCTATGAATGATAAAGCTTAGCAATGCTGGCATCCCCCACCCCGAACTGGTCGTAGTTCCAGGATGTAAACTCATAGCTCTGGATTTGGAGCAATCCTTTCTTTGTAGTTCCTCAGTGGAATGCAATTTTGTTTTTATAATTTGGCCCAATTTTGGTAGAGGTGGCAACCTACCTTGTTTCAGAAATTAATTCTAGTCTTATAGATTCTTATGCCTCTTACTAGCTGGTAATAGTATGCCCTATCTTATCCATATTTTCTTCCTATGAAGCAAAACATTTCCTGTTTTCTCATCCACTTTTCTCCAAGTTTCCCACTTTTTAATCATTTGGGTGGGCAGCCCAGTAGTTCAGAGCCTATCTAAAAACTTTGAAGAAAAGGAGAAATTTCTTTGTCTCTACAAAACATTACAGAATAATGACAAGGTTAACATTACAGACTTAAGAGACTGGAATTCCTTAGAAAGGTTAACTCATGCGTGAACAAAATAAACACTAGGAAACTGGTACTTGAAATGGGGTGGAGTTTCATGGGGAGAGGACTAAAGAATAAACAGGGAAAGGGGAAGGAGAATTCAGTCTTAAAATCCAGTACATGACTACAAATTAAAAAGAAAAAAATATTGAGGGAAGGGATGAGGGTGGAAAAGATGGAGGAAAATAATAAAAGGGGGTGATATTGACCAAGATATATTCTTAAACTGCACTGTTGAATGGCCATTCCATTGTAGGCCTACTTGAAGATAATTTTTAACTACTCTTAAGCAGAAAAGTAGTAAAATAGAAAGACTGCTTTATTCAAAATATTTTTTATAATTTTTATTGTGATTAATAGAAGGGATACATTATATTCACCAAATAGAAGGTGTAAAACTTCACAAACATTGATACCCTTTCTCTTGACATGGTCCCCATTCCCCTCCTACCCTCCTCCCACTTATCTTGATTTCCCCCTACCCTATCCAATTTCAAATAACCAATTAAGCACATATAAAATATATCAGATAACAAGGTGAAAAATCGTAACAATATGAGATAACCAAGGGATGGCAAAAGACCCATCTCAAAATATTTTTTAAAACTTTCTTTAGCAATACCTGACTGAATTTATCTGAAATATTGAACTTTTTTTAAAAGAATTTGTTAACGTTGATTTTTACATCATATTTTAAATGACAAGTTTAACATACAAGTGTTCAAGGAGGGAATCTCTATTTACAATCACTGGGACTTAGTATTTAGAACTTAATCACAATTAGGCTAAGCGTTTGTATGTCATAGAAACATATTAATTTATGAAATAAAACATTATGTGAATTTAAACCTATTTCCATGGTGTCATCCCCATGGGTGGTGTTTGTTTAAATGTCTTATGATCGGTATAAATACTATATATGTGGACATGGAATTGTATTTTCTAAATGCAAACTAAATAATATCACTTCATTTCTAGGCCCTATGAAAATAAGACCTACCTTGCTCTCGGAAGCATGAAGACACTGATGCTGAATGTGTCTCTGTTTAACGGCGGAGATGATGCCTATGAGACGAAGCTTCATGTCAACTTACCTGCAGGCCTTTACTTCATTAAGATTTTAGACCTGGTAGGTACTGTATACAATAATATCACGAGCTTCTTAGATTTGTTTACTTTTTAAAAGAACGGTAAATAGGTTAATCCACTTGCCCTAATCCTATGCTGTTTGAGTGTTTACGCAGTCTGGAGTTTAAGTACATATTTAGACTTGTCCTATGGGCCTCCACTTAGTTGGACACATGTATACATGCCCCTGCTCTGTAAAGTGAGTCACTTAGGATACAAGTACAAGGGTATTAATCAGCTTTCTGCTTCTGGGAGCCAGAAGGAGAGGACTGCGTGGGAGCCATCACTTCCTCCCATGCTTGTCTTTGACAGCCATTCTTGGCAGGAGTCCTTACACTGAATGCTATTATCCTCTACTGAAAGCATCTGGAGTCACTGCTCTTCGTTTTCAGCTCTGCTTCTCAGTCTTCTTGCCCTAAAGGTCAGCACACCAGAACTAGCCATGTCCATTACTGCCGAAGTCCTACTCTCAAGTGGTGTTAGTCAAGCTTTGCTTTGTCGTGGGCATTTAAATCCATAAATGAGATATTAGTAAGTTTGAGTTTCAATGCGGAAAGCTTCCATTCATTGCTCCTTTGAGATGTCTCCATCCCTTAGCCATTTACCCACCCTGGATACAGAGGTTACCTTTTTACACCAAGGGCATTTGAGAAAGGCTTTTGACCTCTTACAAATACTTATTAACCGTTTAGCGGAACCATTGGGAGTCTGTTTCCAAAGAATGAGGAGAAACTCCAAGTGGTCAGCCAAAATATATTTAAAGTACACCTATTGTAAATTCATTTGTTTTTATTAAATTCCTTGTGATGACACACTTTCACATATTGGACAGAAAAATAAAATATGGTTCTAACATTCCTTATATCCTAATTTTTCAAGGAATTATCTCTTAGCTTAAGTAAAAAATACACAATGGGAGAGAAAACTATAAGGGATTGTCATGAAGGATTTGCATGAATGTTAGTATATACACGTGCACATATATTTAAATTCTTTTGTATTTCTATAGTCATATTCCTAGACTAACTAGATTGTGGTTTCCTAGGAAAGTAAATGCTTGTAGAATGACTTTCTTTTTAAGAACCCTACACATATGTTACCATTTTTTTCTCTTTCTACTCAAACCAGTTGTCTTATGTTCCCTTGTAGGAAGAAAAACAAATAAACTGTGAAGTAACAGACAACTCTGGAACAGTAAAACTTGACTGTAGCGTTGGCTATATATATATAGATCATCTCTCAAGAGTAAGTATTTAGCATTTAAGATTTTCATAAATGCTAACTTTTCATTCATGGTATCCATTACCTTTATATTGAAAAAAGATGTGCACTTAGGATGTGTAGCTAAATGATACAATGAAAGCAAACCCAACTCACCCTGAAATCTTTGAGCTTTGTGTTTATATTCTTGGCATTGCTCACTGCCTTCAGGGGAAGGGGGTTGTGTTTCTGTTGAGACGGGCAAGTGAATGTGTCAATCAGAATTCTGCTTGTCTGCTCAGCCTTCCTCAACACTCCCCCCACCCCACCCCAGGTGGCCCTGTCTGCCAACCATGTTACCTCTGCTATACAAAAAGGTGTTTTTGGCAAGAGTCCTTAGTCAAGTTGTTAAAGCATCTCTAATTCTGTCCTTCTGGACCTGCCTGTCTTCACATTTCAGAGAAAGCTCTGTCTCTGAATGCTACTTGTGGAAATGCCTGCATGTTAAAGTTGCCACAAACCGCAAAGCTTCCCTATGTCTGACTAACAAGAAAGAAGTAGCTTACACAATGATGATATCCTCAGCTCCATGTTCCATAGTGGGGAGGATGGGGGAACCATAGAGGAAATTAAATACCAGATTACAAAAAAATACATTTTAGATTGTTATTAACATGAATCTTTTGTTTGTGTTCTACAGATGGATATTAGCTTTCTCCTGGATGTAAGCTCCCTCCACATAGCAAAAGACGACCTCAACATCACAGTGCATGCTTCCTGGTACCATTCATTGTGAAATAAAATATAAGGATAATAATATTATTAATAACAGCAATAATGCATTGAAGAAGCACATCTCCGTATTTGGGGAGATTTGAGGGGAGTGGGGGCCATGAAGCTGTGTTTCATTGCTTTTCTATAGAAAAAATGCTTCTTTTATATAATCATTAAAAAGAAACATTAGGCACACATAAAAAACATAAATAATGAGAGTAAATCTCTACCGGCCCTATTCTTTCGAAACTTCTGACAACCACATTTGTCTTTATCACTGCCTTGTAAAGCATTAATCAAACTTCTGTTAGATATACATAGTAGTATCTAGTTCTCTCTAAAGATGGGGTTTTATTGTGAATATGTGTGTGTGTGTATGTGCTCAGAGTATTTCAACAGTCTCTTTTCTATCTGATTCTGTAGTGATAATGAAGAATTGGATGACTTAAAGGATAATTCAATGACTTTAGCAATACCTTTAAAATATGAAGTTATGCTAACTGTTCATGGGTAAGTAGAGGCAAGAGATTCTATAAAGTTTAGAGTTGGTTGCGTTGCTTCTTATATTAATGTAAGATGCATGCTAGTATTTTTTGCCTGTCCTGGGGCTTCAATTCAGGGCGTGGGCACTATCCTTAAACTTTCTCAAGTCTAGCACTCTACCACTTGACCCACAGCACCATTTGCAGCCTTTTCTGTGTATGTGGTACCGAGGAATCAAACCTAGGGCTGGTTGCCTGTTAGGCAAGCACTCTACCACTACGCCATTCTCCTAGCCCCCTAAAATTTAATTTTAACGCCTCCTAGCCATTTCCTCATTGTGTAGTTCCTGGCTTAGCTACCCATTTGGGGTTTTTATTCATGTAGGTCCTGGACCTTGAACTCAAGGCATAAGTGCTGTCCCAAAGCTTTTTTGCTCAAAAATAGCACTCTCCTACTTGAGCCACAGCTCCATTTCTGACCTTTTGTTTTGTTTTGTTTTGGGTAGCTTACTGGAGAGAAGAGTCTCACAGACTTTCTTGTCTGCTCTGGCTTTTTATTTGTGCTTCTTAGATCTCAGTCTCCTAAATTGCTAGGGTTAGAGCTGTGGGCCACCAGTACCTAGCTAGCTGCTCATTATTTTAGTCTACTCTGTAATCATTACTGATACTACATCAGATCCAGGCTCAGCTATTGAGATTTCATACTGAAAGAGCTCCAATAAATAAATTCCTAGAAGGACACAGCCTTCCAGTTGTGCACTGGCAATCCAGAGACACTAGAGTTTCACAACATGAAATCTACATAATTATACCAAGTGATCCAAGCAATAGTAAAGTTCAAAGAAGTATAACACCTGCCAGATTCCCACTCTTCACAACAGTAGGTAGCTATATAAAAAATGGGTTTAGGTATGAACTCAATACAAGTGTCCATATCTGCTCTTGCAACTCTTGAGCCTGTCAAATTCCTCAAGATTTTAGTAGTTATATATGGGAAAGCTGAATGCAGAAAGAATGAAAGGGGATTAAGAAAATCCCCAGTATTCGGGCTATTATGTTTCGAATATATTTTCTCTTTTCCGCCTGATTTTTCTATGATGAGTATCCATTTTTAAATTATCACATCTCGTTATTTGGAGCACAAAATGTATATAACCATATATATAACCATATTTATGTAATATATATATATAATTCCATTCCTATTTATTATGGGTGACTAATTTGTTATTACCTAACATTAGCTATTATAAAATTAACATTACCTAATATAAAACTGCATTCTTCAATTCAATATTCATTGCTGACCACCTATCTGGTCTAAAGTTAAAAAGAATTACAATCTTATTTTCTTTTTTCCCATCATGGGGCTTGAACTCAGGGCTTGGACACAGATTTTTCACTCAAGGCTAGCACTCTACCACTTGAGCCACATCACCGCTTTAAGTTTTCTGGTGGCTAGTTGGGGATCAGTGTCTCAGAGCCTTTCCTGCTCAACTGGCTTTGAACCCAACCCTGAGATCTCAGCCTCCTGAGTAACAAGGATTACAGACATAAGCCACCAGCACCCAGCTATTTTTTTAAAATTATTATACCCATTGGTGCTTGACTTGTTTCTCAGACCTTGGGTCCTTATAAACAGCAAGAACTGAGAATAAAAATAACTCACAAACAGGTTAGTTTGAACTGTAATGTCCTTAGGGGACACCTAACAAGTTTTTCCACAGTTTCCAACTTTAGGTGAGTCAGTTGAGGGCTTAAAGAGAAAGAAATATCAGAGAAGAATGAACTGGCAGATCAAGGAAAGGTTTCAATAAAAGAAGAAAGTATAGGTAAGAAGGGACATTATCACTGAGTGTGGTGGCTCACATTTGTAATCCTAGCTTCTCAGGAGGCTGAGATCTGAGGATCAAGGTTCAAAGCCACCCTGGGGACAAAAGGACCTGAGACTCTTATCTCCAATTAACCTCCAGAAAACAGGAAGTGGGCCTGTGACTCAAGGGTAGGGCATTAGCTATAAAAAAAATGATATAACTGTCTAAAAAGATAGTCAAGATCAGGTGCCTATGGCTTATGCCTGCAAATCCTAGCTATTCAGAAGGCTGGAATATGTAGATCTTAGTTCAAAGCCAGCTGGGGCAGGAAAGTTCATGAGACTGATTTCTAATAAACCACAAAAAGAAAAGAAAAAAAAAAAACTATGGGTCAAGTGGTAGAGCACTTGACTTGAGCACAAAAGCTCAAGGACAGCATCCAAGTCCAGAACTTAAGCTCAAACAAGCAAACAAACAGAAAGGAAAAAAAGAGGAAAACCTAATTAATTGATTTTGTTCCTGTCAGCTTTGTGAATCCAACTTCCTTTGTGTTCGGATCACATGAAGACAATGAGCCAGGAACATGTATGGAAGAGAAAATGAATTTCACTTTCCATGTAAGAAAAGCTGTTTATTTTAATATATATAATAACTGGCAAGTTTATTCTAATGCATTGCTACCATCCCTGCCATATAACTTGGACTCCACAGACCATGATTTATTGTCAGCCGTGATTTATTAGGGGCTGCTGTACTGGGGATCAGGCTAATTCTTCCCCACTTCTTGTTGCTTCTCTTGCTCCTGGTCTACAGAGCAGAGGTAGTATCAGGAACTGGCAGAATTATGGCATGAGCTAAATCTGCAAGTAGGCTAAGGGAAGACTTGACGGAAATCTGAGAAAGTTCTAGTTGGTTCCAGCTCTCTAGTAACCCAAACATTACATGGTAAAGGAAGATTAAACGTTCCTTTTCTCCATTTAGGGTTGACTTATCCAGCCTTTCCAGCTATAGGTGTCTGACTTATGATAACTTTGTTAATCATTGAATCATTTTTTTCATTTATTTTTATTGTAATTAATAAAAGTGTTACATTATATTCGCCAGATAGAAGGTGCACTAATTCACATACATTGATACCCTTTCTCATGTCTTGGTCCCCATTTCCCTCCCCCCAACCCCAGCCCTCATCTTGTTTCCCCCCTTCCCTATCCAATTTCAAATAATCAAATATGCATATATGCAATATATCAGATAACAAAGTGAAATACTGTAACAATATGAGATAACCAAGGGACAGCAAAAGACATGAGAGATAACATAGTACATTAAGGACAAAAATCACTCTTTACATGGCTTTTGTTTCTATATCCTAGAGATCCTTTCATTTAGCGTCATTCTGTATGGCCTTTTGTATCTAGGTTTTGCTCTATTGTAAATCTCTGCTAGGAGAGCCCAAGGTTTCTACTGATTATGACAAATGAGGGAAACCATTGAGCCTATGTTCCTTTGAGTCTGACTTACTTCACTTAATATGATTTTTCTAAGTCTTTCCATTTCCTAACAAATGGGGCGATGTCATTCTTTCTGACAGCAGCATAGAATTCCATTGTGTACAAATACCACAACTTGTTGATCTACTCATCAACTGAGGGACATCTGGGTTGATCCCATATCTTTGCTATGGTAAATAGTGCTGCAATGAACATCATTGTGCTGGTGGTTTAGTATGTCCTTGTTTCTGGACGATTGGGTAAATGCCAAGTAGTGGAATTGTTGGGTCATAGGGGAGCTCTATGTTTAGTCTTTTGAGGCACTGCCATACTGCTTTCCATAGTGGTTGAATGAGTTTGCACTCCCACCAACAGTGTAGTGATTCCTCCTGGCTACATCCCCTCCAGCATCTGTTGTCATTCGTTTTCCTGATCTTGGCCATTCTAGCTGGAGTGAGGTGGAATCTTAGAGTTGTTTTGATTTGCATTTCTTTTATGACCAGAGATGTTGAGCATTTCTTCATGTGTCTATAGGCCATTTTTGTTTCTTCTTCAGAGAAGACTCTCTTTAATTCTTTGGCCCATTTTTTAATGGGATGGTTGTTACTTTGGAGATTAGTTTTGGAGTGATTCAATTTTTTGAGCTGTTGATATATTTTAGATATGAGGCCTTTGTCCTTTGTGTGGTTAGTGATGATCTTCTCCCATTCTCTAGGCTTCCTAATTAATTTACTATTTCCTTTGTCATACAGAAGCTCTGCAGTTTAATGCAGTCCCACTTCTCCAGCCTTTCTCTGAT